>NW_007252780.1:229893-273688 GCF_000164805.1 Carlito syrichta | reverse complement strand
AAATAAATAAATAAATAAATAAATAAATAGAAGTTTAAGGAAAATAACCCCCAAATAAACAGATAAACAACAAAAAAAGCATGAACAAAGTAATCACCATGACTGAGACTCCAGATAAACAACTAATTGCACAATAATGCACAAAAGATTGTATATGTTTTGATTATTGTATATATATACTGTAGAATTCACTTGTAAATATATGTATTAATTTAATAAAATAAAAAGAATTAAAAATATAATAAAATGACAGAGTCAAGCTGCAGAATATTAAAATAAAGAGATTTTTAAAAGCAGCTAAATAACAAATATATTTTTAAAAGAAGTAGAAAAAACACCCACAAGAGTAAAAATTAGACAAATTGATGATTTATCAATAGCAACAGAAACTGGAAGTCAAATATCCACAATGCACCTAGAGAAAATATCTATATGTTTAGAAAAGTGTTTTAATACCATGATCAATATAAAGGTATTTGCAGATAAACCAAAGAAATTCTCAATATAGAATCTTTAAAATAATGTAAATTATAAAGAAGAAATACTGTTGTATATGAAAAATTTTAAATGCAAGGAAAAAATGAGCAAATTTTTAAAAATCAAATAGCTTATGCAAATAAATATTGACTCTATAAAATAATGTTGATAGTTATAATGTTGTCAAATTTGTTATATTAGTAAAAAAAAAGATGGAACTAGAATCTTAGACAATATTAGATTTTGTATCCTGCATGATTGACTCTGGTGAAAAATGAAAGGGTAATTTAAAAAAACAATTGAAGATGCATAAGTTCGTAGCATTCTTCCCTTGCCCATGGACTGCAAATAATGCACGATGGTTACATTCTTCACATTTGCCAATTCTGGGGTTGACTGATGTGGAACATCATGAATTAAAGCATTTAAATGTCTTCATCCAAGTCTGATGGTCTTGCTGAACATGGAGAATCATTCATTTTAAAGTGGCCCTCTTGGAAACGAAAATAAACATTTTCTTGCTCTGTTTTCTCTGATGGCATTCTCCCTGGACATGGTGCAAAGATTTTAAGCTGCTTCTGTTGCCTTTACTCCTCTGTTAAACTCAAACAGAAGAATATGTTGGAAGTGTTTGTTTTTTCCCACTTGACACTCCATCTTCTTTAGGCCACACACTAATTTTCTTCAAATCTACAAATGCAAGGCATATTCACAAGCACAACATTGTTACTCCAAATGGCAAACAATAAAAAAAACTTCCAACAAATATTGCCATGCCAAAAACAAATACTGTGAACTTATGAGGCCTAATAATAAGAATGTCTTTTAATTGTTCAGGAGAATGATAAATACAGTAATTAATGTTAAAATTTTCTAAGATAACCACTAAACAAATACGATTTTTCAGAAAAAAAAATCTATTTTTCTTCCTCAGGTTGACAAAATGAGAAAGTAGTTCTCCAGACTACTTTAGCAGTGAAAATTGTTACATACTGGAATGCTTCTTCTTCTTCCTCTTAGGTGTTTATTTTTTTACAATTTAATTTTTTTTTTAACTCTCCAGTGTAGTTTAGTAGATACTCTGTGGTTAATCAGAAATATGTCTTATAATTACATTCCTAGTTTAGGGTGAAAATCACAGGGTATAAAGAATTTGAATGAGAGAAGGATGCCCTGGCTAACTAATCCTATACTGAATGTATTAGTCAGTATTCAATCAAAGAAACAGAACCAGGAAGATATATGTAGCGCATAAAAAACTTATTTTAGGTTATTGGCTTATACAATTATAGGGGCTGGCAAGTCACAAAGCAAAGCATGTTTGAACTCTTGGACATAAGTTAGTTTCTCTTCACTGATAAGATTTCTCCTTCAGAGACGTTTCAGCTCTGTACTTTAGAAATTTCAATTGGTGAACAAGGTTCACCATGATTATCTAAGATAATCTTCCTTACTTAAAGGAAACTGATAATGGGCTTAATAATATTTTAAAAAATACCTTCAGAATAACCTGGTTGAAGTTTTTTAAATAACTGCTGATTGTAATATATGTAGGTTGACACATGAATTTACCCATCATAGTCGACCATTTGTCAATTTGGTGCACATATACATTTTCTTAAACCAGATATATTAGTCAAATAAAGAGAATTACAAATTCCTCCATCCATATTCCTGCACACAACTAAAATAAATGCTTTCCCCAGAATAGAATGCAAAATTCCTTGGATGACGTTTTCTGTTCATCTCTGATGTACTATAACACTGTGACACAAGATTGATTATTATTATTATATCTTCATTAGAGGGTAAGAGGATGTAAGAAAAAAAGAAAAGAAAAAAGCATGTTTAATAATATATACTAACATATTTATAACAAAATAAGAAAGAGAAATTTATAATTATTGTAGTCCTTATTTCTTTTCTTTTTCTTTCTTTTTTTTTTTTAATCGGTGTCTTACTCTGTCACCCAGGCTGGAGTGCAGTGGCAGCATGCTCATGTCCACTGCAGCCTCCACCTGCTGAGCTCAGGTGATCCTTCTACCTCAGCCTTCCAAGTAGCTGGAACTACAGGTACGCAGCATCTCACCAGCTGACTTTTTGATTTATTGTAGAGATGAGGTCTCGCCAAGTTGCCCAGGCAGGTGAAGAACTTGTGAGCTCAGGCAATTCTCTCACCTCAGTCTCCCAAGTGCTGGGATTATAGACGTGAGCCACCGTGCCTGACCTTCAGTCCTTATTTCTACAACATGGTCATAGTTGGGGTTTGTAACTATATTTTCTCACTATACACTACATTTTCCTTTATCTTCAGCAAGCCTCTGAGCTGGGTGTGGTTTTACTATGGTGTAGTATGTTAGTTTCCTGCAGCTATTCTAACGAATTCCACAAACTTGTTGACTTAAAACAACGACAGAAATTTGTTCTCTCTCATAGCACCATATATCAGAAACCACCTTAGAGCATACACATTATTTTGGAGGACATTGTCCAACCCTGCAACATTCCTTAACTTAAGGCCCAAAACTGAGCCTTCAACAGGTAATTCTATCATTTTATCAAGTCAGCTGGTTGAGAATAATGGAAGAACACGATAACACCAATGAATTCCTTAAACATGGTCACGTAATTGCACTTCATCTTCTTTGAAGTGAGTTTTTTTTTTTTTTTACCATAATCAGTGCTATGTAGAATACTATGAGAGTAGATAAGGCATTATGACATTCCACAGATGATACTTTTGTAAGAAGCACTGCATACAAGAAAGGCAAATCCATATACAGAGTGTCTATTCAAGAAAGAACAATGAGTTTCCTTTTTCATGATGAAAGTAATCTAATATAATCAATCTACTACTAGGTGCCTGGCTTATATATACACGTGGGAAATACTGGCATATTAGGGACTCCGTTTTGGTTTCTGTTGCTGGAAGACTGGTTATTCAGTCGTTGCTATCACGAAGTTGGCTTGGGTGAGTGGGTGTTCGTGTTGTTGAGCCAACAAAAAACCTCCATCCCTGCCACCATGGCCACTTTGTTCTTGAGCCTACTGAGTGATAAGGATGACTAAGAAAAGAAGCTTAGTAGTATCTGCAGACAGGCTGAGTGATCTTTTACTTTTCTCTTTTTTTTTTTTTTGAGTTGGAGTCTCACTCTGTCGCCTAGGCTAGAGTGCAGTGGCATGCTCAGAGCCATCACAGCGTGTCGACCTGCTGGGCTCTGGCTATCCCTCCGCCTTAGTCCTCCAAGAAGCAGGAATGACAGGTGCATATTATCACGCCCGACTAATTTTTTTTTTAATTGTCTGAAACCCACGGACTCAGGCTATACACTCACCTTGGCCTCCCAAAGTGCTAAGATTATAGGCTGGGCCACCGAGCCTGGCCAATTTTTTTCCACTTGATCATTAAAATTCTTCTGAGTCGTGGTTACTCTTTGGTGAGCATTCACACAAAATTTAAATTTCTTCAAATTATTGCCTAGAGAGATCTATCCATATATCTATTATCCAGATCTTCTATTTGCCAATTGTCCATTTTTCTTCCATGTCCTGATCATGAAGCCAAACCATTGACTGTAACCAATTAATATAGCAAAGTTTTACTTCTGGTCTTCTTCCAGGAAAAATGAACAGTCAGGTTCATTGCTCAAAGTTCTGACCTAGCTAGACCATTTCCTTTCAACATTGTCCTTCAATGATGCCCAAAATACATTTCAAACGTGTTGCTTTCAAAGGGATTGGCAGTAGTGGGATACTGTCAGGGGAGGGGGGTGTGGTTGGAGGTTGAGGGAAACTGCTAGGGGAGGGAAGGGCATACCTCATCAACAAGGGTACCTGCATAATCAACGTTTGTATACCTAACACTGAATTGTACCCCACATCTTTATAATAAAAAAGTGCTACTTTCATGGGGTTCCTGTATATTGTGCAAAACCATTTATTATTATTGCTTTATTGGTGCATAATAGTTGTACATAGTTTTGCAGTGCGTCCATAATTTTTAAATATCATATAAGTTCATTTGAGAAATCTATCACCTTAAATATTTGTCTTTATACTAGAAATATTTGAATTTTTCTTTTCTAGCTATTTTGAGATATACGATAGATTATTGTAAACTGTAGTAACCCTACTGATCTATATAACACCAGGTCTTTCTTATTTATAATTTAGTAGAAGAAATAAGCAAAACCATTTTTAAATTCGACATCAATGTTCTTTTTTGTATTCAGTTTGCCAGAGAAACCTCCCCATGAGTCCATAAATTGTATCTGAAAGAGAAAGATAATACTGTAGGTGTTTTATTAATGATTGCCATTCTTATTGGCGTTAGATGGTGTGGTTTTGTTCATCTCAGTGTGGTTTTGTTTTGCATTTCTTCTGTGATTAGTGAAGCTGAATACTTTTTCATGTGTCTGTTGGCTGCCCTTATGTCTTCTTTTGAGACATATCTATTCATGTCTTTTGCACACTTTTAAATGATGCTGTTTGTTTGTTTATTTGTTTTTTCCTTTTGGCATGTTTGAGTTTCTTATAGATCCTGGATGTTAGACCTTCGTTAGATATACAGTTGCCAAATATTTTTTACCATTCTGTGGGCTGTCTCCCCACTTCCTTGATGCTTTCTTCTGCTTTGCACAAGCTTTTCCACTTATGAGGTCTCACTTGTCTATCTTGTCTCTTATGGCATGGAAATCTTGAGTTTTGATCTGGAATTGGTTGCCTATTCCAATTCCCATAAGAGTGTCTCCTGCGTTTTCTAAGGTTCTTACTAGTTTTAGGTTTTACATTTAGGTCTTTAATCCATTTAGAGTTGATTTTTGTGTATGGTGATAGGTAGGCATCATGTTTCATTCTTCTGCGTGTCATCATCAGTTTTCCCAGCACCATTTACCTCTTCCCAGTGGTGTTTGGTGGCAGCTTTGTCGAAGATGAGGTGGGATATTTCCGAACCCCAGTAAGAATGGCCATTATTAATGAAGCAAAAAACAATAGATGTTAGTGAGGATGCTGAGAAAAGGGAACTGCAGTGACCAGAATCAGCTGTTCCCACCGTTGTGCTCATGTGACCTGTGATCAGGGCCCACTTATGAATGAGAACATGTGGTATTCAGTTCTTTGTTTCTGTGATAGTTTATTTAGTATGATGGTCTCTAGCAGCATCCAAGTTGCTGCAAAGCCCATGATTTTGTTCTTCTTTATGGTTCCATAATATCATTGCAGTTATTTTGACATATAGTCGACATCCTTGTGGGTCACCCTGTGTACCTCACCCTTGAAGACCTTCTGGGACTTGGTTCAACTTTAAGTCTAGAAGCAAAGGAAGGATAGAGAGGTTGATAGACTCTCAGGAAAATCAGTAGCTCCATGCAAGGTAGATTTACCACAGGAGGTTATTCCAGGTTCTTTAGGCAACAGAGGCCTAAACTCTTCACGAAGAAGTGGAAGAACTTTTAGTAATGAGGACTCAAAAGAATTTGCATGGGAGTTAGATATTCCAAGCTTCCTTGAGATCTTTCCATATATATACTCATTCCAATTTTCAGAATCTCATTCTTTCCAGTAAATACCCTCACTTTATTGGAAGCCATGCTGTGAGTTGAAGACTTCATTACATTGAAATTAAACCACTCACAGGGTGAGACTCTGGGTTCGGTTTCCAGCAATGTTGTTCTAGTGGCTACAGGATATAAGAATTTCATTTGGACAGATATCGAAGCTTTCAGTTCATTTATGGAGAACATGAACTGGGAATTTGAAACCCTGAGCTCATCTCCTTTCTCCCCTGCCAACCTTCTCCAGTGTAGATAGGCACAATGGACTAATCTCACTATACCCTTGACTTTGATTGAAATGTTCTGGATAGCAGTCACATGGTCACCCATAATGATCTCACCTTTTGACGAGGAATCTCCAATGGTGATAGTTTGTGTGTCTCTATCATGTTGTGGACTAATGGTGCCCTCCTTTTTTTTTTTTAACTAGAAAAAGAGACATTATTGACTGTAAATGTAATCAAATTATAGAACGAATTTCAGAAAACCTAGAGCCAATTCAAAAAACTTATCTTTAAGTTTTGTTCCTATGTGCAAAATAAATACATGGCAATACAGATTATAATAAACATGTACAAATTGTATTGATTATTGACACAAAATTTTCAGTTTAAAAACAAAGATTATCACTCTAATGATACTCAGCCTCATGGTGAGTGAACCACTTAAGAACTGAAATTCCGCAGTACTCCTGATATTTTATTGAACCATAGCAAGATGACTTTGCATACGGAAGAGGCCCAACCTGACCAAACATACCAATAAAATTCTTGCCTTTACTGCAAGAATCTGAACAGCCTCAGAGTTAAACTCTTTATAGATGGTACACTGTAGGACTAGTATATGGACTATATCCTCTCTCCATTGGCTCTGGAGCTTTTGTTTCTTTTCTGACATGCTCAGCTGCTCCCTCTTTTGGCTTCCTCATCTCTCCTTCAAGTATTACTCTACAATGTCTCTGTAATATTGCTGTTCCCTTTGGAATACTATTTGAACAGCTGTTTGTTCTGAGAACAGCACTTACTGCAGTTGTAATTGAGTACATGTCTTAAGGTTCTTTTTTGCAAATGCTGAAGTGTTTTTAACAATAAAAGTTTGTGTCTGAGGGAAAATTAAAGTAGTCTTCTCATCATTATACATATATATTTGTGTCATGCATCACATAACATCCAAAGGGAAAATGTGCTATAGTGAAAAAGCAGAAAGTCAGAATTATTTTTTTCTATTCTCTACTCTGCACTAATTTGCTCTGTGATATTCTCAATTTACCTGATTTCTCTGGCAATAATACTTGTCCTTCCAATCTCAAGGATTAAAAAAAGGTATAATAGGCTTAATATGTTTTGTCATTGCTAACCCCTACTCCAGCTGCTTGCCAAAAAATAGGAAATTAACCTCATCCGAATTGCTCTGAAACAGTCTAAAGTGCTACTTTTGCAAAACAAACCAACAAAAAACTAGGCCAATTACCAAATAAATGAATGAACATAGCTAAATCCTGCAATCACTTTACTTACCATTTTTGTTGTACCTTAGGGAATTATTCAATCAAATGCTGAGGTATCTGCTTTAGAATCTTTCTAGCGCTAAAATGATCAATACCTTATTTACTTATTTTTCTATGTGCTCAATGTTAAGAGAAACAACATAAGTCAGAATTTGAATGTTTTCCACATGATTGAAAGCTCTGATATTAGCTACAATGTATGTGCTTAAGGTTCTATATAAACCACTGTTATTACTCACAAATGCGGTTTTTAATGAGAAAGAATTATTCAGGTATAATAAAGAACTTTATTTTTTGGAAGTGTTTATAAATTTTCCCACTCTACATGTATATACTTCTATGAAGGCAAATAGATGGAATAGATTCCATATTAATGCTTTTCTATTATACAACTACATTTGATAATCTCATTCCACTGCTTCAATAACTTCTAATTTTCAACTTTATAAAGTTTATTTTTTGTATCAAGGTATCCAAATCTTTCCTCAAACTTTTAATTTCTTTTTTTAAAAATTTGTTTACCTGTGTTTTACTCACCTGGTCATTTGGATCAAATAAAAGTTTATACACAGTCTTTTTTGAACATTTAGTTACTTATTTAAAATGCTTATTTTAAGTTTCTTCTCATAACAGTAGTAGACTGAATGGCTTGTATTAAATATCCCCCAAGAATAAGTTTTAAAACTGGAAAAAAGGCAAATTTAAAAATATTATGTAAAGACTCAGAGAGCTACCAAGCCAATGAGAAATTATTGAGACAAGACTGGAGATAAAGACAAAGAAATTTTACATTTGGAATTACTTTTAGCTCAAGGTTTTTTCCAATTGCAAAATCATGGTTGAGAGGTTGTGAAACTGAGCAGTATTTTTGAGGATTCAAGCACTAAGAGAAGATTTGTACTTCAAGGCTCACAAAAAGGAGAAGTCAGGTTAATCCCAAGCTTAATGTGTTCTGTCATTGTTAACACTTACTCCAGCTGCTTGCCTGAAAATATGACATTAACCTCATCCAAAATCTCTACTTTTTTTTATATACAGTGACCAGTACTCAGTAAATGTTATCAGGCAAATGTAGAAATATAAACTTCGATGGCATTAAAGAGAAATTTTACAAAAAGAAAGAAAGGTGCCCAGGGAATCCACAAAGGGATTTAGACATGGACTTTGAGATATCAATGCTTGTGGTGATCAGGAAAATAGAACACCCAGTTGAGAATCTAAGTAAAGGATAGGAAGCTATAGAAAATAAATAAATGGGAATTCAAGTACTGGACATTTAATAATCAAAATTTATAACTCAATGTGTAAGCTAACAGTAGACTAGTCATAGCTAAAACATGAGTAAACAGTAAGACACATCAGAAGAACATATCCAGAGGAAAAAAACAAATATAAAAAAGTATGTAAAAGACTTACAGAATACAGTGAAAAAGTGTAGCTGTGTGTGTACTTGAAGTCTTTGAGAACAGAAAGAGAATATGACAAAAACACTTTCAAAGGAGAAAATGGCAAGAAAAAAATTTCAAACTATCAAAAAAAAAAAAAAGAAAAAAGAAAAGGAAAAAAACGGGGCAAATATTCAATAGATGTAATAGACTTTCATTAGAATAAATAAAAAGAAAACCACCAAGAGCACATAGCACAGTTAAACCTTAAACTGCGTGAATCTGTGCTGCATGAATCCACTTAATGCAGATTTTCTTCTACTTCTGCCACCCTTGAGACAGCAAGACCAACTCTTTCGTTTACTTGTTCTCCTCAGTCTGCTCAAAGTTCAGACAATAAGGATAAAGACTTTTTATGTTGACCTACTTTCTTAATAAGCAGTAAATACCCGCGGGTTCGAGACCCGCCTGGGCAACTTGATGAGACCTCATCTGTACAATAAACAAAAAATTAGCCGGGCATGGTAGTGCGTGCCTGTAGTTCCAGCTACTTGGAAGGCTGAGGCGGAAGGATCTCTGGAGCCCAGCAGGTCGAGGCTGCAGTGGCCGGGAGCAGCCATTGTACTCCAGTCTGGGTGACAGAGTGAGACTCGAACTCAAAAAAAAAAAAAAAAAAGGCAGTAAATATATTTTCTCTTCCTTATGATTTCCTAATGACAATGTATTTTATTTTGCTCATTTTGTTATAAGAATGCAGTGTATGATACATATACAAAGTATGTGTTAATCGATTGTTTATGTTATCAGTAAGGCTTTCAGTCAACAGAAGACTATAAGTAGTTACGATCTGAAGAAGTCAAAATTTTATATGACTACTTGTAGTGGATTTAAGTAAGTTAAGAAAATATTGCAAAATCTAGAGTAACTATTAAAAAGAGTAAATACATATATTAATGTCAAACTAAGATGAGGAAACAAATAATCAATACAAAATAAAATTAAATTTGAAAAGGAAGAAATAAGCAATATAGAGCTATATATACAAGTAATATATGACTAAAGAAGTAGTAATAAACTGGTAGATTTAAACCTAATATGCACATAACTATACGAAAAGTCAATAGACTAAAAACTTTAATTAAAGGACAAGTTGTCACAATAAATAAAATACATGCACATACATGCATATACAAATGCACATAATTATAAAACATTTTTAAAAGATATACCTTAAATATAAAAATTCAGAAAAGTTTGATGTATAATGATGAAAATAAGCTAAGGAGACAAAAAGGATATAGCTAACATTATACCAACAGCACACAAAGTAGACTTAAAAGGAAAGAGCATCACTATAGATAAAGGACTATAATAATAAAATGGTCAATTGTTTATTTATATGCCTTTAATAGCATGGTCTCAAAATATACCAAATTTATAGAATAGGGAAAAGCAAATATAGACAAACTTTCTGAGTGATTACTAAGCTTGTAGACTGAAAACTCGGAGAGGATATAAAAGACTTAAACAAACCAATTTGACAAATTGGACAGATGTCCAATTTGATGTGCACCTATTAAACACTATCTAACAATGAAATTAAAATGGTCAAGTAATCTGAATGGACATGCAGTAAATAAATCATATAGATGGTAAATAAACATATAAAGAAGGTATTCAAACTCAAAAGTAATCAGAAAAATAAATGTCTGTTACTGATACAGCCATAGAATAGTTAATTTTTAAGGAAAAACAGCAAATTATTGGCAATGAGATAAAGGAAACATAATTATATACCATCATTGACATTGGTTCCAATTTACCATTTGGAAAATTGAGTTTCCTGAGATAGAAAATTTGTGAGCATAATGTTTATTATGGATTGCTCTCAGTATCAATGTCTGTAAAAAGGTTAAGGAAGCAAGTCTGGGCAGAGAAAGATTTGAATTTCAATACATTTGCAACGAAGATCTCCATTTCATTTTATGCAGTGCTCTGGAAATGGGTAGATCCTTCATAACTATCCAGAATTTAGGTTAGATTACCAAGCTTTTGCAACTCAATAGCATCTAGTCACTAGAAAGTGCTGCTTATGAAGAGGGGACTCGACCTCAGAGGAGACAGCTAACATCAATGAATGGCAAATTTCAGAGCAGAACTCAATGGTTAGCCAACCACTACCAATTCAATCAGCAGTTGGCAAAATGAAGACTTCAGTTCTGTAGTAGAGGATTTGGGTAGTAACCACAGTAATCTCCACAATACCTAACACACTTGTAGGTATATGTTCATCAGAGATATGTAAGAGCGTGTTCTTAACAGTACTATTTGTATTTAACAAAATTTATAATGAATGCAAATGTTTATCAACCGTTAAGAGAATAAATTTCCATGTAGTTATACTATAAGATAGTAGTTAGTAATGAAAATTATTGAACTATAGCTAACTCAAATGTGTAAATAAAATCTACATGCATAATAATAAATCAAAGAAGCTATATTCAATAGGAAACACTGTCTGATGTCAAGTTATATGCAGTTCCAAAAAAGCAAAATTTGGGGCCTCCTAGAGTTGTGGTAAAATTATGTAACTTCACCTGGTATTGCTTACTAGGATCTCTAAACAGTACAACATGAAAATTCATTGAGCTGTACTGTTTCTTGCTATTTAGGCATTTTGTACATATTAACCTCAATAAAAAAATATATAATTAAATTAAATATGCTTTCTTTTAATTGTTGGGTTTTTTTTCTCATTCTTTTCCCTCATTCTTGATGGAAAACTTACTTACATGTACGCAGAATAAGTAGTGTGGTTGCTTGTAGTGAATATTATTCATTTTTTATTCACTTAAGAAATGCTCATTACTTATATTTATAAAAAAGTTAAATGCATTACCTACGAGAAGTAATAAAAATGCATAAAATTTCCATTGTATTGTTACACTGTCCAATGTATTAGGAAACTTGATTTGAGAAAATATTTTAAAAAATAATCTGCATGTGTTACAAACCAGAATATTATTATAAACTATTTTTTTTGCAATCTTGTCAATTAGTAATAATTTTAAAAATGAAATTGTTAAATATGCCTCAATTTTTTAAAAAGAAAATGTGATAATAGGTATAAAGTATCTCATAAACTTTCAAAATTTTCCAGTTCTTCCTCATATTCAAATGCCATTGGTATGGTTGAAATTCAAATAGCATCTAAAAACCGGGCTCGGTGGCTCAACCTGTAATCCTGCGCCTTTGGGAGGCTGAGGTGATTGGATTGCCTGAGTCCGCGGGCTCGAGACCCGCCTGGGCAGCGAGACCTCACCTCTACAATAAATCAAAAAATCAGCCAGGCGTGGTAGCACATGCCTGTAATTCTGGTTACTGGGAAGGCTGAGGCGGAAGGATCGCCGGAGCCCAGCAGGCGAGGCTGCGGTGGCCAGGAACAGCCACTGCACTCCAGTCTGGGCGACAGAGTGAGACTACGACTAAAAAAAAAAAAAACCAACAACAAATAGCATCTAGTTACCTGAGTGTCATAACTCAATAAAGAAAGGGAAAGAATGTGTATTCAGATATATTTGCAAATATAATTTCATAAGTTTTGGTGTTAATTATGTTTTAATTTAACAAATATTTATTGATTGCTTACTATATCGGTCAGTTCAAGTTGGTATAACAAAATACCAAAGACTAAGAGGCTTAAGCAACATGAATTTATTTTTCACAATTCTTGATGGTGGAAAGTCCAAGATCAAGATGCCTGTGGGTCTAACATCTGTTGAGGGCATGCTTTCTGGTTTGCAGATTTACTTACTGTATCTCCATATATTAGAGAGAAAGATTACCTCTCTAGTGCATTTTATTTATAAAGGCACTAAATGACATTACGCACATTTATAACCTAATTACCTCACAAACTTGCCCACTCCAAACATCATCATCATGAGAATTTAGGCTTTAATACATGGATTTGGAGGACTTCCAGCAAGATGGCCACGAAACAGTTGGGACTGTGAGAATCTCCGTGAAAGTGAGTTTCCATAAAGACTCTTGCTTCCCCCCCACACCCCCCCAACCACACAGGTCCAAGACCTGGAGGCCCTTGGTCCCACACACCACTGCCACAACCCTGCCAATGCCGCTGTTCCACCCCAGACAGCCCTGGGCTCCCAGCCGCATGGAGCTCTGGGCTTTCTCCCCGGTTACACTGCCCCACCTGGTGCCAAACGGCCGCCACCCGCAGAAACCCTTGGCTCCCACCTTGTGGTGCTCCGGGCTCCCTTGTCAGCTGCACTACACTGCCTGGCACCCAGCTGCCAATGCCTGTGGAGGCCCTCAGCTCTCGCTTTGTTGAGCTCTGTGCTCCCTGACTGGCTACACCACCCCAAGCCACTGCCACCTGGGGAGGCCCTCGGCTCCCAGTCTGTGGAGCTCCAGGCTCCATCCCTGACTACACTGCCCCACCTGGTCCCAAGCCGCTGCCATCTGGAGAGGCCCTTGAATTCTGGCCCCTTGGAGCTCCAGGATCCCTCCCCGGCTGCAGCACCTTGCCTGGCCCCAAGCCACCACTACCTGTGGAGGCCCTTGGCTCCCGCCCCTTGGAGCTCTGGGGTCCCTCCCTAGCTGCAGCATCTCACCCTGCCCCAAGCTGCTGCCGCTCATGAAAGCCCTTGGCACCACCCCTCAGAGCTCCAGGATCCCTCTCTGGCTGAAGTGTCCCACCCCACCCCAAGCCGCCGCCAATGTGGAGGCCCTTGGCGCCTGCCCCTCCCTCCCTGACTGAAGTGCCCTGCCCTGCCCCAAGTTGCTGCTGCCTGTGAAGGCCCTCAGTTCCCACCCCATGGAGCTCCGGGCACCCTCCCTGGCCATAGTGCCCCACCCTTCCCCAAGCCACCACTGCCCGTGGAGCTCCAGGTTCACTGCCCGTGGAGCTCCAGGTTCCCTCCCCAGCTGCAGCACCCTGCCCCACCCCAAGCCTCCACCACACAGGGAGACCTGTGGCTTCCTCCCTGTGGAGCTTAGGGCTCCCTTGTCACCTGCACCACCCTGCCCCCAGCCACTCTGCACTATGCAGACCAGCAACACCGGGCAGTCTCACACTCTTGCCTCCTCCGACTTGCCCCTGGCCACAGTGGGACCAGAGAACAGCTGGAGCTCTGGGACAAAGCAGAGATCTGCATTGTCCCATGAGCTCTGCCCAGTTCTGTGTAGACCCCAGCTTGGGACCTAACAACAAAGAAAGAAAAAGAGGCCCAAATCACATGCCAACCTTCAGCATGCGGCTGTCTCGCATTCTCCCTCCCCTAGTTGGACCCAGCTGCAGTATAACCAGGGATGATCTGGAGCCCTGTGACCAGGAAGAGACCTGCATTGCCCTGCCCACCTCCACCCAGCTCTGCCCAGCCTCCAACTTGGGATCTAAGACCTCATATTTGTGTAGGGGAATAGTACATCATAAGGAAGTTGGTCAGCTTATGGGTCTGTATGATTGTATATCGTAGTTTTTTTGTTGTATTTTGGTTTGTTTGTTTGATTTTTGTTTTTGTTTTGTTCTCTTACTCTTACCTGTATTCAGGTCTATTTTCATTTGCTAGTGGGTACCTTTGTTTTCCTTCTTACTCTTGTCTTTCTCCACCTTTCGCTTCCCCCCATCCCTGTTCCATTTCTTTCCTTTTTCTTACTTGATTTTACTTTCAGGGAACAAATTTATAATCCCACTGCATGGACAGATTACAAGGCAGTGGGAAGCAGGTTCCAACATATCCATACACATGCCGGGGATACTGGGATCTGCAGATAGATTCTGAATCACAGCTCCCCCCTCAAATAAATCTCAAAACCACAAAAGGTATAGACCCCAACCCTCAATTCTTCAGAATTGAGCAAAGCCAGAGGATTCACACAAGGAAGAATAGGAGATTGAGCAAACAGAACTAAAAGCAACCCTGCCACCCTGAAACATATTTAAAGAAGACAGGGAAAAAAGGAAATCGTGGGGAGGAAAACCTACACAAATGAAGAAAAACTAAAAGAAGAATATAGGTCTCACCCAGACCCCTCAAGATCAGATAATAAGCAAACAGACTTTGAAATTCAAACAATGAAGAGCCCCCAGAATGACTGGTCACATACTACAAACCCAGACATCAAGACATTAATAGAGAGAATAAAAAGAATGAGGAGAGACAAGAGGAAAATAGGAAGGAGTTGATAACTGAGATAACAACAGTAAAGAATACTGTGAATGAAATAATAACAAACTAATAAGCATAGAAAGCAGAATTAGCCAAGCAGAAGACAGAATCTCAGAACTTGAAGACCAAAATATAGAACTAAACCAAACTGTCAAAACATAGAAAAGAAACTTAAAAAGACAGAACAAAACCTTCAAGAGATTAGCAATTACTTCAAAAGAACAAGCCTAGTAGTAATTGGACGTTCTGAGGCAGCAACAGAGAGACCACCCTGGAACAAACATTCCATGAAATTATTCAAGAAAACTTTCCTCACCTCATCAGAGATGCAAAAACTCAAACACAAGAGATTCAGAGAACCCATGCAAGACAACAGATAAGAAGACCAAGTCCTAGGCACATAATCATTCACCTGAACAAAGTAGGTATAGAAGAAAAAAATCCTAAAAACAGCAAGAGAAAAACACCCAACTACCTACCAAGGAAGACCAATCAGAATAGCCACAGATTTATCTATAGAAACACTTCAGGCTAGGAGAGCATGGAGTCCAGTAGTCAAAGTTCTCAAAGATAAACAATTTCAACTAAGAATAACCTACCCAGCCAAGCTAAGCTCCATCTGTGAGGGAGAATTAAAGTCTTTCCCAGACATCCAATCCTTAAGAATTTGGGCTGCCTCCAGACAACCCCAACAAGAAACTCTTAAGAAAGTATTAAACACAGAAGAAAAGGGGGAAAGAACACAATATTCTTCACAAGAGTATAGGAGAAAGATTGAAAACACACATGAACCAACCCCCCAAAACAAAAGACAACAAACAAGTACAACAACAACTCTATAAGAACATCAAGACAAAGATAAATCCTCACATTTCAATAATTAGCCAGAGTATGAATGGACTAAATGCACCACTGAAAAGACATAGAATGGAAAAATGAATAAAATATCATGAGGCAACAATATTGTCTCCAAAAGACGCATTTCACCAGAGAGGACACTCACAGACTCAAAGTAAGAGGATAGGAAACAAAATTGCCAGTGGAACACAAAATAAAGCTGGAGTTGCAATCTTAATGTCAGACAAAATATCCTTTGAGCTATTAAAAATTAAACAAGATGAAGAAGGTCACTATATAATGATGAAAGATTCAATCCATCAACAAGAAATATCCATCCTAAACATATATGCACCTAACATAGAAACACCAATGTTCGTAAAGAAGTTTCTAGGAAAACTTAAAAAAGAGATTGACTCTAACACTATCATAGCTGGGGATTTTAATACCCCACTCACAACCCTAGACAGATCATCAAGACAAAAAATCAGCAAGGAGACCCAGAACGTCCAAGAGACTCTTGAACAAATTGACTTAATTGATACCTACAGAAAACTCCACCCAATGACCACAGAATATACATTCTCGTCATCACCACATGGACCATACTCCAATATCAACCACATCATTGGCCATAAATCAAACATAAACAAATTTCATAAGATTGAAATCTTGCCATGCACCTTCTCAGACTACAATGGAATAAAAATAAATATCAACACCAAAAAATTTCACCAAAACCCACAAAGACATGGATACTAAACAGTATGATGCTAAGCAACTCCTGGGTCAATGATGAAATCAAAACAGAGATTAAAAGGTACCTGGGAATAAATAAAAATTAAGAAACATTTTATTAAACCTCTGGGATGTCATGAAAGCAGTAGTAACAGGGGGATTCATATCTTTACAAACACACATGCAGAAAATGGAAAGATCATATATTAACAGCCTAAAAAATCACCCAAAGCTGGAAATGCAAGGCCACCAAAACCCTAACTTCTGCAGAAGAATCCAGATCACTGAAATAAAAACCCAAATCCAAGACATAGAAGACAAAAAGATAATACAAAAAAAAGAAAAAATCAATGAAACAAAAAGCTGGTTCTTTGATAGGATAAACAAGAGAGGTGATCCCCTAGCCAGACTGACCAAGAAAAAGAGAGAGAAAGTTCAAATAAACTCAATCACAACACAAAAGATGAAGTCACAACTGACACTGAAGAAATACAAAAGATTATCAGAGACTACTAGGTACAATTGTGTGGAAGCAAATTTGAAAACCTAAAGAAAATGGAGGACTTTCTGACATAACACAACCTCCCTAGGTTGAAACAAGAAAAAAAACTGAGACCCTAAATAGATTAATAACAATCAAGGGAATTGATTATGTCATAAGAAAACTACCTACAAAAAAATTCCTGGACCAGAATTCTACAAAACATACCAGGAAAAACTGATACCATCCTACTGAAAGTATTCCAGGTGATTGAGAAATATGGAACTCTCCCCAAATCGTTTTATGAAGCTATATTGCAATGATACCCAAGCCAGGTAAAGACACAACAAAGAAAGAGAACCATAGTCCAATATCTTTGGTGACATAGATGCTAAAATTCTCAACAAGATCCTTGCAAAACAGATTCAGCAACACATCTCAAAAATCATCCATCATGATCAAGTAGGCTTCATCCCCAGGATACAAGGCTGGTTCAACATTCATAAGACCGTAACTGTAATTAAATACATCAATAGACACAAAAACAAAAACCACATGATGATACCATTAGATGCAGAAAAAGCTTTTGATAAAATACAGCACCCTTTCTTGATAAAAACCCTCAAACATCTAGGCATAGATAGAACATATCTCAAAATAGTAAAAACCATCAATGAAAAACTCCTCAGCCAATATACTCCTAATCATACAAAAATTCGAACAATTTCCCCTGAAAACTAGATCAAGACAAGGATGTCCACTCTTACCCCTCCTGTTCAACATAGATTTGGAAGTCTTATCTAGAGCATTCAGAGAAGAGAAGGTTATCAGGGGTATCCAAATAGGAAAAGAGGAAATCAAGTTATCTCTCTTTGCAGATGAAATGATTGTACACCTTGAAAACTCAAGATAATCTGCCAAAAACCTCCTTGCACTGATAAAGGATTTTGGCAAAGTCTCAGGGTATAAAATAAATGTACAAGAAGATAATTGCATTTCTATACACCAATAATAAACAAACAGAAACCCAAATAAAAAGAACAATTCCATTTACAGTAGCCAGAAAAATGTGAAATACCTTGGCATCTTCCTAACCAGAGACGTAAAAGACCTTTACAATGCAAACTACAAACCACTGCTCAAAGAAATCAAAGATGACACAAACAAGTGGAAAAAATATTCCATGCTCATGGATTGGAAGAATCAACGTTGTTAAGATGTCCCTTTTAGCTAAGGCAGTCTACAAATTTAATGCAACACCCATCAAATTACCAGCCACATTCTTCTCAGACTTAGAAAAAACAATACAGGAATACAGGAATTCATATGGAAACATAAATGACCAAGAATAACCAAAACAATTCTCAGTAAATAAAACAAAGCAGAAAGTATCACACTCCCAGACTTCAAACTTTATTATAAAGCTACAATAATTAAAACAACCTGATATTGGTACAAGAACAGGCATATAGACCAATGGAATAGAATTGAGATTCCAGAAGCAAAACCTCAATTTCTCAACCAACTCATCTTCAACAATGCCTCCACCACCCACTACTGGGGAGAGGAGAACTTATTCCGTAAATGGTGCTGGGAAAACTGTCCACATGCAGAAGATTAAAACAGGACCCCCGCCTATCCCCATACACAAAAAATAACTCTAAATGGATCACAGACCTAAATGTAATACCTCTAACTGAAAGAACCTTGGAAATTGCAGGAGAGTCTCTTATGGATATTGGAACTGGCAACCAATTCCTGATCAAAACCTGAAGTGCCAGACCGTAAGAGATAAGATACACAAGTGGGAGCTCATTAAACTGATAAGCTTCTGCAAAGCCAAAGAAACCATCAAGGGAGCAGGGAGACAGGCCACAGACTGGGAAAAAATATTTGCTAACTCTATGTCTGACAAAGGCTAACATCAAGGATCTACAAGGAACTCAAACGTGCTGAAAAAAAAACCAAACAGCCCCATTACAAAGTGGGCTAAAAATATGAATAGACACTTCTCAAAAGAAGACATAAGAGCAGCCAACAGATATATGAACAATGAAAAAAATGAAAAGATGTTCAGTTTCACTAGTCATCAAGGAGTTTCAGATTAAAACTACACTGAGATACCACCTAACTCTAGTCGGAATGGCCATCATCAATAACTCAGAAAATAACAGTCGCTGGAGAGGATGTGACAAAAAGGGAACACTTCTACACTGTTTGTAGGAGTGCAAACTAGTTCAGCCTCTGTGAAAATCAGTGTGGCGATTCCTAAAAGTTCTAAAAATCGACCTTCCATATGACCCCACGATCCCCCTACTGAGAATATACCCAGAAGAACTCAGATCACTCTATGAAAAAGATGCTTGCACACGTATGTTTATTGCAGCATTGTTCACAATAGCAAGAACATGGAACCAAGCATGTTGCCCATCAAAAGAGGACTGAATAAAAAAAAAATTTGGTACATATACAATGGAATACTACACAGCCACAAAAAACAAAATCATGAACTTTGCAGCAACCTAGATGACATTCGAGCTTATAATACTGAGTGATCTCTCACAGAAACAAAGAGCTGAGTATCGCATGTTCTCATTCATAAGTAGACCTTGAACAACTACCATATTACTATAAGAAAATGATTAAAAGTGGCGAGAAACTGCGGGGAGGGGAGTGGAGAGGTGGGAAGGTGGGATTGACAGTAATCAATATCTGCCTGGGGAAGGGGGGCACACCTCATCGATAAGGGTAGCTGCACAGTGAATATTTGTATACCTAGCCCTGAATTGTACCCGACAATTTTAAATGTAAAGAGGAAAAATAAATAAATAAACGGATTTTGGGGAGAAGGAGCAAAACATTTAGTTTATTGCACCTAATGTGTGTTTGGAATGGGAATTAAAAGATTCATACATTGAAAATTATAAAACACTAATAAAAATGAAGAAAACAAATAAATGGAAAGATATCCTGTGTTCACGGTTTGGAGGAATTAATATTGTCTAAATATTCAATACTATCCAATGCAATCTGCAGATTCAATGCAATCCCTATCAAAATTCCAATGCGAGTTTTCACCGAAATAGGAAAAGCAATACTAAAAATCCTGTGGACTCACAATCCTCGAATAGCCAAAACAATCTTGAATAAAAAGAACAGGGCTTGAGGCATCAACAAGGAAGGGACTGACAGTAGTGGAAAACTGCCAGTGGGGGGCACACCGCATCAACAAGAGTACCCACATAATAACACTTGTATACTTCACCTTGAATTGTGCCCCACATCTTTAAAATAAGAAATTTTAAAAAAGAAAGACATACAAATGGTTAATACGTTCATGAAAAAAATGCTGAATATTACTAATAATCAGGAATATGTAAATGAAAACCACAGTAAGAAATCATCTCACATCTTTCAGAATGACTATTTCAGAAAGATGAAAGATAAATGTTGGATAAGATTTGGACAAAAGGAACGTATGTACACTGTTGGTAGGAATGTAGATCAGTAAAGCCATTATAGAAAATGGCATGGAGGTTTCAAAGAAAACTAGAAATAAAACTATGATGCAATTAATCAACACTAATTTTAGGTATAAGCCATAAGCTAAAAAATCAGCATGCTGAAGAGATATCTCCACACTATTTATTGTAGCATTATTCACATTAACCAAAATATAGAATCCACCTAAGTGTCTATGAAAGGGTGAATGGATAAAGAAATGTGGTGTATGTAACAGATGGAATAAAAAAAGAAAATATTTTTTTTCATTCGCAACAACATAGATAAACCTGGAGGACATCCTACTAAGTGAAATAAACTAGGCACAAAAAGTCAAATAGCACATGGTCTCACTTATATATGGAATCCAAAAAAAGTCAGATTCATAGAAATAGAGAATAGAATGGTGGTTACCAGAGGCAGGTGGGAGTGGTGAGGAACATATGGGGCCATTTTGGTCAAAATACATCAAGTTTCAGGTAGACAGGAGGAATAGGTCTCAGAATCCAGCCAGATTCAGCAATTTCCAAAAGGCATAATAACAAGGGGTGTGATTTTTTTGGGAGGCATATTCAAAGACTACCACTGGCATATTACATTTGAGATGTCTATTAGGCATTCAAGATTATGGATGCCAAGGTGGCAGTGGAATATGCGAGTTACAATATCCATAGCGTATTCTGTCTTGAAGATGTACATTTTAGAGATTTTGTCATATTAAGTAGATAACTTCACCAAAAATGTGACTTATGGGAGAATCTGAGAGTTAAAATATTTCCACCAACTTTGTTTGTTTGTTTGTTTGTTTTTTGTTTGGAATTGGAGTCTCACTCTGTCGTCCCGACTGGAATACAGTGGCACACTCCCGGCCACTGCAACCTTGACCTGCTGGGCTCTGGCGATAACTTCCACCTCAGCCTTCCAAGTAGCCGAAACTACAGGCATGCGCTACCACACCTGGCTAATTTTTGATTTATTGTAGAGATGAGGTCTCGCCAAGTTGCCTGGGCAGGTCTTGAACCCACAGGCTCAGACAATTCACTCACCTCAGCCTCCCAAAGTGCTGGGATTACAGGCTCCACCAAGTTTTTATACATGTTGGTATAGTTGAGCAATTCCTTACTAGTTAGATAAAAGAAAGGTAAGCATGTAGGCTCATAGATAAATAGATAATGTGTGTGTGTGTGTGTGTGTGTGTGTGTGTTATAGGTACCACTGTATTACCTTATTGTGCAATTTTGCTGTACTACTTACATGATATAATTGGAAATGAAAAATATAATGGTGTATAACTTAGCTGATTGTGCAGTGTGACCTTCGGGTAAACAAAATGGACAAACTATTCTCTGATTCATTTCCGAAGTGACAGAGAAAAATATCTTGAGGGGTTGAATGGGCCACTTCATTAGCCTTAGCTGGATACAAAGTCAAAGAGCAAGTGGCCCTAGAAAGATTCAGTCTAAGATATTTCTAATATTCTATTGAGTTCCCCTCCTCCCCAGTTCCCATCCTCTACCCTGCAAATAGTACAACCACCACCCACGTTGAGTCAGATCTGTTTGTTACCCACTCTAGTTTGAGTTTCATATGCTTTCTCAAGCTCCTTCTATCTGAAATACTTTATAAAATCAATGAACATGTATTGAACTAGAGGAATAAACTCTCCCATACATCTGGTAGGTAGGGAATTAAACTGGGAATAAAATAGTACTGACCAAGAGTAGGTCTGGCAGTGAGAGGAAAGCAGATTTTTTGCTGCTTGTGAAAAGATACTGTACTTCTATTTCTGCCCTCCTCCTTAAGGTTACCAAGAAAGAAGCAGACTGGGTAAAGATGCTAGGAACAAAAATGCCATCTCTTCTTTCATTTGGATTACTTTTCTTTGCTATGAAAATAATAAGCAAGACAGAGCCAAGGTTTTGATACAAACCTAGTGCAGGGAGGAAAGTCAGCTTCTCAGTCTACACAGTACTTTAGATATTTGGCCAAAATTAGGCCAGTCAAAGGAGTCCGTAGAGTCCCTGGAGTACAACTGATTTTTTAGCAAATGAGGTTGGAGTTTAGAGCCAATTATTTTGGTAAGAGAGACTATGTGTTCGCATGGGTTTCTCTTTTCCTCTTTCAATGGGAAAATCGATTTAAACAATAGGTGGTTTTTAAAAGTTAAGCCATTCAGTAATTTCAGTACTCAGGAAAAAAAATATTATTTTAATAATCTTGACAACTTCTTCAAACCTTGATCAATATAGATAGTTGTTTGTTAGTAGAACAAGCCATTTCAATTGCATAATTTTCATTAAATACAAAAACAGAACAGAATAGAGTAGTTCCCCCTTATCCATGGTGGATACATTTCAAGACCCCAGCAGATTTCTGCAACTGCAATAGTACTTGATCCTATATATACTATATATTTTTGTATACATAAATACCTATAATATAATTTAATTTATAAATTAGGCAAGTAAATGTTTAACAACAATGACCGATAAAAATAGAACAAATGTAACAATGCACCATGATAAAAGCTTTGTGAATGTTTTCTTTTTTCTCAAAATATTTTACTGTACTGTACTGACCTATCTTGGTCTCATGGTGACTGTGGATAACAAAACTGTGGAAAGCAAAACTGTGGAAAGAAGGAAACTCCTGTACTCTTCTTTTGGTATTGCCTAAACATGACTAAAACAACTGGTTGTTTGTGAAGCTTGATCTGCCACCAATGGGTTGGGAAGAATTAGGCTCAAGGGAAGTGTGTGTTTATTTGCTGAAACTCTCTTTGTACTTTATAATCCTCAGAGCCCTTAGGAAATAATCTGTGCATATCTCTTTCTTATAATGCTGACATTTTCCCTCCTCCCTGATGCAATTGTTTAATACAGCAAATTTTTTTTGTGTGTTTTCTCATCATTAAGTGAGAAGAAATCTACCCAATAATGTTGGCTGTAAATGTGTGTGAAGAGTGAGAGCACAGGTAGGCACATTTGTGTGTGTATCATATTTTCTTGACATATTTGAGGTATAAATTGATTTGTACAACTCTAATTCAAATTTTCAATGACGCTAATAAAATATAACATCCTTCCCATGGATTGATGTAAACATTTTTCTCTTTATATGCACACAGTGATTTCTCTCCCAGGATGTTACAAACTCATCTCTGTTAACTGTTTACTTTTTTCTACATAGTTTTTACTTCCGACAATTTATGAACATTTAAAGATAGGACTTTAGGAGGAAGTTAAGAAATAGTGGATGAGAAGAATATGCATATAGCCTCACAATGAACTAAATGAATGCTTTAAGTACATCTGTTTATTTTTTCTTGATCCTTCATCATAAAGCTGAACAGTATTCAGTGGTTGAACATGGGAAGACTACATGTATTTTTACCTTCTGATGAATATTGAATATAAATTCCTGTTATTTTTATAAACTCTGCACCAGTTCTGACATCAGTTGGTTGTCAGTTAAATATTTTGGTTTCAGTTTTACTTTAAAAATAGGTTTTCTTACATTTTTTTTTAAATGTGGAAGAGTTTAGGTCCATAACTAGTCTTCAAGCTTTTGTATTAAAAATAGTTTCCTAGTTTCCATCCTACCCAAGGCAATCTACAGATTCAATGCAATACCCATCAGATTGTCAACATCATTTTCCTCAGACCTGGAAATGATAATACAGAAATTCATATTTTTAAAAAAGAACATGAATAGACAAAACAATCATCAGCAATAGGAACTAAGCCTGAGGTATCACACTTCCAGATGTTAAACTTTATTACAAGACTACAGTAACCAAAACAGTCTGGTATTGGTACAAGAATAGGAACATAGTCCAATGGAATAGGACAGATTCTGGGATTTAACAGCCTGAAAACTATGTGGATTACAAAATTTCTAATTTCTCTAATTTGTAAAATTCTTTCATTTCCACCTTCCAAATGAAAACAAATTTTGTCCTCAAAAAATTATATCCAAATTGATAGCCAGACATGAATACAGAATAAAACAATTCTTTTGGTATGCAGTCAATTACAATAAGAAAACTCTTTAATCTCTATTTCAATTCAATACATATATAACAACTTAAGGTGGTCCCAACCTGGAATATCCCTAATCCTTTCATATTACTGATTTTTATTATTTTACTATTCTGTCCATGTATTTGAAGAGAATCTAGGGCATGTCAGATAAAATTCATTTCCTCTGGTGAAGTTATTTTTAAATGGAACACTTTATTGCTAATTTTCCATAATTTTTAAATGAATCTATTGTTGCACCATGTATGTAAAAGCTGATAGACTAATACGTGATTGTTTCTCACAAAAGAAACAAAATATAGTGCCAACTTAGAACATATTTTGTTACCTACTCTTCTCCTTTGACCTTCTCATACTAAATTTCTAATATTCTTATTTTCTTTCTAATCTAATCCACTGTGGACCAAGTAGGAAGTGAAATTTTATTTTTATTTTATTTTATTTTTTTGAGTTGGAGTCTCACTCTGTCACCCAGACTGGAGTGCAGTGGCCACTCCCGGCCACCGCAGCCTCCACCTGCTGGGCTCCAGCGACCCTTCTGCCTCAGTCTTCCGAGTAGCCGGAATTACAGGCATGTGCTACCACGCCTGGCTGATTTTTTGATTTACTGTAGAGATGAGGTCTCGCCAAGTTGCCCGGGCGGGTCTCGAACCCGCGGGCTAAAGCAATTCACTCACCTGAGTTTCCCAAGGCATAGAATTACAGGCTGAGCCACTGAGCCTGGCAGGAAGTGAAATTTTAGATTTGATCCATTTTTAATTCTTGCTTTTGCTGTAGTGTGCTCTTGTACATCATTAACTGGGAAGACATTTTCTGAAGCTTAACCCTGTTAAGCAGCTGCTCACATTCTAACCCTTCACATTGTACCTATCTTCTTTTCCTTTTGTAACATCAAAACTAGTCCAGAATTCACTCTTTTGGTGCACACATTTAAGAAAAGAGAAGAAATGCATCTGGATCTTGAAATCTCCTAGAAAGATTAAAATCTATGAGATAAAAACTTTTCAATTGCTTTCCTATTTCTGCAAGACATCTCTTAGAGTCTCCATCACTAGGGTGCTATAAGCTAACCCAGCTTACAATAGGCCAGGGGTAGATTTAAGTAACATACAGATTTGAACAGTTTATTTTTAAATGTGGTGTAAGAGATACGAAAAACTCCTAATCAGAAATGTCTGCCTCTTCTACCTCTCAATAAAACAAACAACTAAAATTGTTACCTAGATTAAAATAAAAATTAACCATTATTGACTTGAATTTTACTGAGAATAAATTTATCAGGTTACTTCCAAATAGGAGAATTGTAAAGAGTGGAGACCACCTACCATTTATAGAGAAGAGAAATAAAAAACAAAGTTTTGGAAGACAAGTAATTATTTTTATCATTTTTTCTAAAGTCAGCACTGCTTTAAAACATTAGTATACACAGAGTATATAATATGGCTTTGTTTGCAAAAAGCATTAGAGAGATGTGTTAGATATGAATACTTGATAACTGCTCGTTTTCTCAGAGTTTTAGTCATTTTTTCTTTATAAATACTGTGATAAATTAATTTCTTGTCTTTGTAAGAAAATTTATGTGACTAAAGTCCTACATAGTTTAAAAATTTTTTGAATAATGATTTCTTTTTATGCTGTATTAGTTTCCTATGGTTGCTGTTACAAATTACCATAACCATAGTATTTTAGAAAATCACACATTTGTCATCTTACAGTTCTGGAGCCAGAAGTCTTAAATGAGTCTTATACTGCCACAAGCAAACTGTTTGAAGGACTAGTTTCCTCTGGGGGTAGGAAAAATCCATTCCCTTGCCTTTTCCAGTTTCTGGAAGCTCCTCTAATTCTTTGCCCATGACAGCTTGTGTGCATCACACAACCTCTTCCACTTCTGTAATCAAATCACCCTTTCCTTCATCTGTACACTTGTATTTATGTTTAGGGTTTATTTGGATAATCCAGAATAATCTCATCATCTCTGTATAGTAAATTTAATCATATCTGCAAAGTCCCTTTTTGCCATGTACATTTTTGCCATGTCCCTTTTCGCCATGTACATTAGCATTCGATCCTCAGATTTAGGACCTTGATATTTTAAGAGGTTGTTATTCAGCTTACCATTTATGCTGTTAGCAATTTTGTTTAAAAATATATTTTAATGTTGACTGCATTTAGCAAATGTTTATTAGGCATTTACATAAAGTTACCACCACCCAAGTGTGTGTATTGGGCTGAATATTAACTGAACTAAAAAAGTTATCGTGCATTCACATGTAAACTCCACAAATTTCACCTCATGTAGATTTTATTGTATTGAAATATTTTAGTAAATAAGAATTGGGTTTCAGAAGGAAAGATTAAAAACTTCTCATCCTAGAATTTGTTCTAAGTTACTACAGACAAAAGTTATCATTATTTTTTTATTTATTTGATTCAAGTGGTTTGTAACATAAGAATATTACATGATAGTGAGGTTTGGGCGTCTATTGAGTCTGTCAGTTACCACATGATACCCAGTGGGTAGTTTTTCCACCCTTGTCCCCCTCCCTTCCTTCCCACATTAAGGAGTGCCCCAGTGTCTGCTGTTCCCATCCTTGTCCCTGTGTGTATACCTTGCCTAGCTCTCTCTCATTAGGGAGAATATGTGGTATTCAGTTTTTTGTTTATGTGATGATTTAATCAGAATTATGGTTTCTAGTTGCACCCATGTTGCTGCAAAGGACATGACTTTGTTCCTTTTTATGACTGCATAATAGTCCATGGTGTATACATACATGCTTTCTTAATCCAATCTATTGTTGATGGGACCTAGGTAGGTTCCATGTTTTTCCTGTTGTGGTTAGTGCTTCCATAAACTTGTGCATGCAAGTGTCTTTCTGGTAGAGTGATTTTTTTGCTCCTTTGGATACATACCCAGTAGTGGGATTGCTGGGTGAATGGTAAATGTATTTTTAGTTATTTGAAAAATATCCAATCTGCTTTCCACAGGAGTTGAACAAGTTTAAACTTACTATAAATAAAAGTTATCATTTTTTATCATCTCTAATTTTTTGCACGCTAATATGCCCAAAATGTAGTTTCAGAAAAATAGTTTATATATGAGCTAAAAAACTAATTTTAAAAAATTTTTTCTCTCATTCTGTGGACTGTCTTGCCACTCTCTTTATAGTTTCTTTTGCTTTGCAGTTTGATGAGGTCCTACATGTCCTCTTATGCTTTGCAGTTTGATGAGGTCCTACTTGTCCTCTATATTACCTCAAGAATTTGGTTGCTTACTCCAAAGTGCATACACAATACATGTGTTTCTTGCATTTTCTCCTAGGATTCTTACAGTTTAGGGTTTTTCTTTTTAGGTCTTTGATCCGCCTAGAGTTGGTTTTTGGGTATGGTGCTAGGTAGGGGTCCTGTTTCAATTATGGTCATGTGGTCAGCCAGTTTTCCCAGTACCATTTACTGAATACGTTCTCTCCCCAGTGGTTGTTGGTGGAGGCTTTGTCAAAGAGGAGTTGGTTAAGAAATTGAGATTTTGCTTCTGGAATCTCTATGTTGTTTCATTGGCTTATACATCTGTTCTTGTTACAGTACCAGGCTGTTTTGATTATTGTAGCTTTATAGTAAAGTTTAAAATCTTGAAGTGTGATACCTCCCACTTTGTTTCATTTGCTAATAATTGTTTTGGTTATTCATGGTCTTTTATGTTTCCACATGAATTTCTGTATTATTGTTTCCAAGTCTGAGAAAAATGATCTGACAAAGGCCTAATATTCAGGGTATACAAGGAACTCAAATGTGCTGAAAGGAAAAAAAACAGCCCTATTAAAAAGTAATCCCAGCACTTTGGGAGGCCAAGGCGAGAGGATTGCCAGACAGGAGTTTGAGACCAGCCTGGACAACTTGTTGAGACCTCGTCTCTACAATAATAATAATAGTAATAATACAAAATCTGGGGATAGTAGCATGCATCTGTAGTTCCAGTTACTTGGAAGGCTGAAGTGGAAGGATCACCTGGGCCTAGCAGGTCAACGCCACAGTGGCTGTGAGCACACTGCTGCACTGCAGCCTAGATGACAGAGTGAGACTCCAACTCAAAAACAAACAAACAAAGAATAGACACCTCTCAAAAAAAGACATAGAAACAGTCAACAGATACATTTTAAAAAGACTCAACCTCACTAATCATCAAAGAAATGCAGATTAAAACCACACTGAGATACCATCTAATGCCCACCAGGATGGCCATCATCAGTAATTCAAAAAACAACAGTTGCTGGAGAGAAAGGGGCGGGGGGAGAGGGAAAGGGAAGGGAAAACATCTATATTGTTGGTGGAGATGTAAACTAGTACACAAACTGTTTGTGGAAAACAATTTGGCGATTCCTAAAAGATGTAAAAATAAATCTTCCGTTCGACCCAGCAATTCCCCTTCTGCGAACACACCTAAAGGAACTCAAATTATTCTATGAAAAAGATACTTGCACAAGCATGTTTGCTGCAGCATTATTTACAATAGCAAAAACATGGAAATAAACCATGCTGCCCATCCAAAGTGGACTGGGTAAAAAAATGTGGTGCATATACCCAATGGAATCTTATGCGGACATATAGAAAGGCAAAATTATGAACTTCACAGCAACTTGGATGGACTTAGAATCTATCATACTCAGTGATCTATCAAAGAAACAAATAACTGAGTACAACGTGTTCTCACTTATAAGCAGACCTTGAACACATCATAACACTCTAAGAAAGGTATTGGCAACAGTGGGTCGTTGCTGGAGAGGGAATGTGGGGCCACATAACATCAATAAACGTATCTGATCTCAAACCACATGAAGCGGGGACGAGAGTGAGGCCCAAACTTTACCTGTACAATGACCACCTATCTACCTAATTCTGAATTGTACCCCACATCTTTAAAACAAAATGAATGAAATAATAATGAAAAAGGACATTCAAGGGAAGAAAACATTAAAGAAATAGCAGCAGAAGGCAGTGATATATAAAATGTTGCAAGGCATTATAATGATGATAATAAATTAGAAATATCAAAAAAATATTTCTAAAAATAATAAACTAATACTGGTTGAGAAGTCTTCCTAAAAAATAAAAAAAATATTTAATTGTTGAGCTCTCTAAAGGTCATCTCTGTGTATTTGTAGGTTATTGATGTTTGCCTTGAGGTTTCAAAAGGTTGTTATAATATTTGAAAGGGAAGAATTTTTTACAACCAATATATGTGTCATTTAGTGCATTTGAAAAAGAACTAGAATCAGTGACTTCATGACGAAACGAGTAATTGGGAGTCCATTTCTATTATATTAAATGATAAACTAAACTTAAAAAGTGATAAAAGATAGACATTCTAAGACAGTGTTACTTCTGCCATGCTTTTGACTTTTGGCAAATTAGACCCAGTCAGTGTAAGTTCTGAATCATAAACCTCTTGGGAAAGTGGATATGAGAAGGAAAATGTCCAAAGTAAGATGATTGCAACTGTGGGTGAAGAAAGCAAACAAACTTAATAAAGACAAACTCAGAAGACAAACTCAACATTTATATATTTATCTATATATAATTTAACCTAGGATTTCCCAGGTAAACATAGAGATTTGTGATTTCTATTTCATCAGATACGCATAGGTTTAGCTAGACAACACTTCTATACCCTGATAACTTAATACAGAAATGGGCTAAGAGGGATGGTCTCTGAATCTAGAAGGACTCGGGACATGTTTGTATGAATCTAGAATGTCAAGATAATTAAAACTGAAAAATATAACTTCATTTATAAGAGGAGGCTATTATATTCATCAGTTGTTATCATTATTATTGCCGATACATTGGCTATGAGTTGGAGGATGAAAAACTGTTAAGGAAACTACTTACCTAGTAAGTTTTATGAACCAATATTATTGAATGGCAAATCTTGTTGGTGCCTTTCCATCATATTTAATCATTTCCTTTCACATTGGCTCAATTTCTAACTGCCAGCAAAAACTTCCAGTTGCTTGAGTATTTTTTTCTGAACTCCCTCTCTTTCCAAGTTTAGTCAGCCTGGAGTGCCAGAGAATGAATGATGCCTGGAGTAAGTAACCTTCAAGCAATTACCTCTCAGTGGGATAATCTGAATCATGCATTCTACATAGGCTTCCAGAGTTTTTCAGTGGGATTAAGCTCCATGGCTATACAGGTAACTTGTTTATCAATATATTCTTTTTAAAAAAATTATTTTAAATTGGCAACATTTATATATTTATTTAAAGTATAGTGTAATGTTTTGATATATATTTACATTGTGGAATGACTAAATCAAGCTGATTAACAAATGTCTCATTTCACATACTTATCTTTATGAGTGTGTGTGTGTGTATGTGTGTATGTGTGTATGTGTGTGTGCTCACGCATGCACGCACACCTGTGTATATGTGTAGCATAAGTATTTAAAATTTACTCTTTATCGATTTGGAAATATACAATTCATCATTGTTTATTACAGTCAACATTCTGTGCAATAGACCACTGAAACTTTTTCCTCCTTACTGAAATTTGTACCCTTTGATCAACACTTCCCCTTTTCCTATCCACATCCCTTCTCTTCTCTCTAGTTCACTACCATTCTACATTCTACTTCTAGGAGTTCAACTTTTTAAGATTCCACATATAGGTAAGATCATGTGGTACAGTATTTGTATTTTGATGCCTGGCTAATTTCACTTAGCATAATGTACTCTAGGTTCACCCATGTTGTCACAAATGATAGAATTTCTGTTTTCGGGCTTAATAGTTTTTCATTGTGCATATACACCACATTAAAAAATCTATTTATCCAGTGGTGGACACCTAGGTGTCTTTCAGATCTTAGTTATTGTGCATATTGTTGAAATATACGTGGAAGTTCAAATACCCCTTCAGCATACTGAATTAAATTCCTTTGGATATATACCAAGAAATAGAATCTCTGGATTACATGGTAATTCTATTTTTATCTTTTTGAGAAACCACCATACTATTTTTTATAATGACCATATTAATTTACATTTACACCAAGTATGCAAGAACTTCTTTTCTTCCATATTCTTGCCAACATTTATCTTTCGGCTTTTGATGACAGCCATTCTAATAGTTTTGAAATCATATTACATGTGATTCTAATTTGCTTTTCTTTTTTTCTTATTTTAAAGAAGTGGGGTACATTTCAGGGTTAAGTATACAAACGTTGATTATGCAGGTACCCTTGTTGATGAGGTGTGCCTCTCCCTCCCCTAGCAGTTTCCTTCAACTGCCAATCCCACTCCCCTTCCCAAGGCAGTTTCCCACTACTGCCAATCCCTATCTTATAGTATTATGATAATTGTTCAGGGTCTGCTTATGAATGAGAACACATGGTACTCTGTTCTTTATTCTGTGATAGATCACTTAGAATGATCGACTCTAAATCCATTCAAGTTGCTGCAAAGTCCATATGTTTGTCCTTTATGGGTGTACAATATAACATTCTGTACATGTCTCATATTTTTTTTTTATCCAGTCCAGCTTCAATGGAGCATAGTTGGTTCCATATTTGTGCTATTGTGAATAGAACTGCAGCAAACATATGTGTGCAGGTATCTTTTTTGTAAAATGATTTGAGATTCCTCTGGGTATATTCTCTATAGGGGAATTGCTAGATTATACCAAAGGTCAGTTTCTAGTTCTTTCAGAAATCACCACACTGTCTTCCAAAGAAGTTGCACTAGTTTGCATTCCCACAAGCAGTATAGAAGCATTCCTTTTTCTCCATGTCCTCACCAGCATTTATTGTTGTTTGTTTTGTTAATGATGACCATTCTTACTGGGGTTAGGTGGTATCTCAATGTGGTTTTGATTTGCATTTGTTTGACGATGAGTTGGCTGAGCACTTTTTCATGTGTCTGTTGGCTGCCCATATATCTTCTTTTGAGAAGTTTCTATTTGTGTCTTTTGCCCACTTTTTAATGGAGCTGGTTTTTTTTTTTTTTTTTTTTTTTTTCCTTTTGGCACGTTTGAGTTCCTTGTGGATCCTAGATTTTAGGCCTTTGTCAGATACACAGTTGGCAAATCTTTTCCCCATTCTGTGGGCTGTCTCCCTGCTCTCTTGATGGTTTCTTGTGCTTTGCAGAAACTCATCAGTTTGATGAGGTACCACTTGTCTATCTTGCTTCTTATGGTATGAGCTCTTGGGGTTCTGATCAGGAATTTGTTGCCAGTTTCAATTTCCATAGGGTAACTCCTGCGTTTTCTACGATTCTTACAGTTTGAGGCTTTATGTTTAGGTCTTTGATCTATTTAATTTTTGTGTATAGTGATAGGTAGGGACCCTGTTTCAATCTTCTGGATGTGATCAGCCAGTTTTCCCAGCACTGTTTACTGAATAGGTTCTCTTCTCCTCAGTGGTTGTTGTTGGAAGTTTTGTCAAGGATGAGTTGGTTGAGAAATTGAGACTTTGCTTCCAGAATCTCTGTTCCATTGGTCTATATGCCTGTTCTTGTACCAATACCAGGCTGTTGTGATTACTGTAGCCTTACAGTAAAGTTTGAAATCTGAAGTGTGATACCCCCTGCTTTGATTCTTTTGCTAAGGATTGTTTTGGCTATTCGTGGTCGTTTATATTTTCATATGAATTTCTGTATTGTCATTTCTAGGTCTGAGAGGAATCCTAATTTGCTTTTCACTGTTAATTAGTGATGATGAACATTTAAAAATATATCTATTGGTCATTTATGTGACTTTTAAAAATCATTACCTATTTAGGTCCTTTGCTTTTTTGATTTTTATCATATTGTCTTCTTGTTATTGTGTTCATTCTTTGAGTTACTTATTTATTTTGAATATAAGTCCCTTATCACATATATGGTTTATAAATATTTTCTTTCAATCTGAGAATTGTCTCTTCACTCTATTGATTGCTTTCTGTGCTGTGCAGAAACTTTTTAGTTTGGTGTTACTCCCACTTCTTTTTTTTCCTTCTTTTGTTGTCTGTACTTTGGGGATCATATATAAGAAATATTTGTCCAGACCAATGTGATGAATCTTTCCTTTATATTTTCTACTAATTTTCTACTAATACTTTTACAGTTTCAGGTTTTATGTTTAATTCATTTTGAGTTGACTTTCATATATAGAATGAGATAAGGCTTCAATTTCATTCCTCCATAGATGGATATTCAATTTTTCAAACATCATTTCTTTAAGAGACTTTTTTTTTACTGCATATGCATAACACCTTTGCCAAACAGATTGATTATAAATATATGAATTTATCACAAGGATCTCTATCCAGTTCTATTACCCAATGTGTCCGCTTATCTGATGTTTTGTTTACCAGAACTCTGTAATAGATTTTGAAGTCAGGCAGTGGTATGCTTCCAGCTTTGTAGTTGTTTTTGTTTGTTTGTTTGTTTTTCCTCAACTCACTCTGGCTAATATGGACATCCTGTGGTTCTTTATGAATTCTAGGACTTTATTATTTCCATAAAAATAATATTGTGATTTTGATAAGAAATTGCATTGATTCATAAATTGCTTTGATACAGATTGTTTTGATTTGTAGATCACTTTGGGTAACATGAATGTTTCAACAATATTAATTCTTGCAGTCCATGAACCTGGGATATCTTTTCATTTATTTGTGTTGAATACAATATCTTTTTATCAAGGTTTTATAGTTTTTTATTATACAGCCCTTTTACTTCTGTTAAATTTACTTTTATGTATCTTTATACTACTGTGAATGAGATTGAATTCTTAATTTGTTATTCAGACTGTTTGTTAGCACAAGAAAATGCTATTGATTTTTGTGTTGATTTGTATACTGCCATTTTACTGAATTAATTTATAAGTTATAACAGCCTTTTGGTGAACTCTAGAGTTTTTATATCCAAGATTATGTCATCAGCAAACAGAGGCAATTTCATTTCTTCCTTTTATATTTAAATGATTTTTATTTCCTTGTCTAATTGCTCTGGCTGGAACTTCTAGTACTATATTAAATAGAAGAGGCAAGAGGGGGCATCTTTGTCTTGTTCCTGATTATAAAGGAAAAACTTTCAACTTTTCACCATTGAGTATGACATTTTCTTTTCTTTTCTTTTCTTTTGAGGTGGAGTCTCACTCTGTCACTCAGACTGGAGTGCAGTGGCCACTCCCGGCCACCGCAGACTCAACCTGCTGGGCTCCGGAGATCCTTCCGCCTCAGCCTTCCAAGTAGCTGGAACTACAGGCGCGCGCTACCACGCCCAACTAGTTTTTTGATTTATTGTAGAGATGAGGTCTCGTCAAGTTGCCCAGGCGGGTCTCGAACCCACAGGCTCAGGCAATACGCTCACCTCGGTCTCCCAAAACACTGGGATTACAGGCTGAGCCACCGAGCCTAGCCGTATGACATTTTCTATGGCCTTTTCATATATTGCCTTTATTGTGTTGGGTACATTCATTCTGTTCTTAATGAGTTGATTTTCTATCATTAAAAGATGTTGAATTTTGCCAAATCCTTTTTCTGCAGCTACTGAAGTTATCATGGTTTTTGTTCTTCATTCTGTTAATGTCATGTGCCACACATTGATTTGCATATGTTGAACCATGCTTGCATCTCAGGGAAAACTACCACTTGATCATGGTAAGTCATGGTAAATGACCTTGTTGAATTGAGTTTATTTATATTTTGTTGAGAATTTTTTATCTATGTTCTTCAGAGATATTGGTCTGCACTTTCCTTTTTTTGTTTCTTGTTTGTTTGTTTGTTTTGAGTTGGAGTCTCACTGTTGCCCAGACTGGAGTGCAGTGGCCGCTCCCGGCCACCGCAGCCTCGACCTGCTGGACTCTGGAGATCCTTCGCTTCAGCCTTCCAAGCAGCTGGAACTACAGGCGCATGCTACCACACCCGGCTAACTTTTTTGATTTATTGTGAGATGACACCCCGCCTGCCCAGGCGGGTCTCGAACCCGCTGGCTCAGGCAATCCACTCACCTCAGCCTCCCAAAGGTGCGGGATTACAGACTGAGCCACCAAGCCTAAAGACACTTTCCTTTTTTGTAGAGTCCTTGACTGCCTTTGGCATCAGGATGATTCTATCTTCATGAATGAGTCTGGCAATATTCCTTCTTCTTCAATTTTTAAGATGAGTTTGAGGATAATTGACAGCAGTTACTTAAATGATTGGCAGAATTCTGCTGTGATGCCATATAGTCCTGGATTTTTCTTTAATAAGATGTTTTTAATTATTGATTTCATCTTTTTACTCATCAATGTTCTGTTCATATTTTCTGTTTCTTCTGAATTTAGTCTTGATAGGTTATATGTTTCCAGAAATGTATCCATTTATTCTGAGTTATATAATTGTTTTAAGTATAGTCTTTTTGATCATTTGTATTTCTATAATTGTTGCATATCTCCTCTTTATTTCTGATTTTATTTATTTGAGTATTGTCTCCTTTTTTTCCTATTCTGACTAAATTTTTGTTGATGTTGCTTCTCTTTTCAAAAAAGTAACTTTTATTTTTGTTGGTCTTTTCTGTTGTCTTTGTAATCTTATGCATTACTGCTCTATTCTTTATTATTTTCTTTATTCTATTGACTTGTTTTCTTTGGCTTTCCATATATTTTTGAAATCTAACTTTAAGTTGTTTATTTTAGACATTTCTTCTTTTTTAATTAGCCATTTATTGCTATAAATTTTCCTCCTAGAACTGCTTTTGCTGCATCCCATAAGTTATGGCATGTTGTGTTTTCATTTTAATTTGTCTCAAAATTTATACATTTTTCTTTAAACTTTTTCTGTCACCCTTGTACTGTTCAGGAACAAATATTTGTGACTTTTCCAAAATTTCCATGTATTTGTAAGTTTTCCAAAATTTTATTAATTTTGGTTTTTATTCCATTATGCTAGAAAAAATACTAGATTTGATTTCTATCTTCTTAAATGTGTTAATACTTCTTTTGTGTTTTGACATATGTTCTATCCTGAAGAATGTTCCTTGCACAACTGAGAAGAATATGTACTCTGAAGTTGTTTGATGGAATGTTCTATATTTGTCTTTTAGATCCATTTGGTTGAGAATATAATGTAAGTTCAATGTTTCCTTATTGATTTTCTGTCTGGGTGATTTATTCATCACTGATAGTGGGGTGTTGAAACTCCCTACCATTGTATTACAGTCTATAGCTCCTTTAGATCTATTAATATTTATTTTATATATTTAGGTGCTCTCATATTGAGCATATATAAACTTATAGTTTACAATTATTATATCCTTTTGAAGAATTAACTACTTATCATTATATAATAGTGTTGTCTCTATTTTACAGTTTTGACTTTATGTCTATTTTTTCTGACATGAGTATATATACTCCATCTTAATTTTGGTTTCCATGTACATTAAGTATATTTTTATATACCTTTTTCAGACTATATGTGCTCTTAAATGTGAACTGCATCTCTTGTAGGCAGCACAAAGGTAAATCTTTTTTCTTTTATGCATTCGGCTATTTGATGTCTTTTTATTGGAGAATTTGGTGCATTTGCATTTAAAGTAATTATTGAGAGGTAATAAGTCACTATTGCCATTTTGTTAATTGTTATCTAATTATTTTGTAGATCCTCTGGTTCTTTTTTTTTTAATTGCCATCTTCCTTTATAGTTAAGTAATGTTCTCTAGTGGTGCCTTTTAATTATTTACATTTTATTTGATTTCAGCAAGTTGAATTCTTTTCCTCTTAGGTCTCTGGGCTGATATGATTGCTTCTGGGATTGGGAGTTGCATAGGGTTGGATCTGGGTCACATGCCTGATGTGTCCTGAATGGAGACTGCAGTTAGTGAACCTGCTATCAGTAGAGTGTCTCCCTCTGAGTTCTTGTGTGAACAGTACTAAGTTGGGATCACAGCAGAGGGGTCTGCAGTAGAGCTAAAGAATAACTTATATGCCCACTACTGACACCAGTGAAGTTGGTCTTACCTACCAAAGCACTAGTGAATGTGATTTCAGCAGGACACTTTTGGCAGATGGTTTTAGTAGCAGGATCAAGGTTAAATGAGGCTGTAGACAAGTCTTTTGGGGAAGAGGATCTTTCTAAGTCTGTACCACAATTGGCAGGTCAGCCACTTGAGTTTTACCAGGTTGTACCATTCTACTACTAAAACTGCAAGGCTCCCACAAAGTGGCTTTTATCTGTAGATGGGTGCAGAATTGTTGTGGAAGGATAGAAGCCAGTGACTTCCTATTTTGCCATCTTTCTTATGTCACTTGGATTCTGTAAAAATGCATTCTTTTTTTTTTTTGAGTCGGAGTCTCACTCTGTCGCCCAGACTGGAGTGCAGTGGCCGCTCCCGGCCACCGCAGCCTCGACCTGCTGGGCGCCGGCGATCCTTCTGCCTCAGCCTTCCGAGTAGCTGGAACTACAGGCGAGCGCTACCATGCCCGGCTAATTTTTTGATTTATTGTAGAGATGAGGTCTTGCCTGCCCAGGCGGGTTTCGAACCTGCAGGCTCAGGCAATCCACTCACCTCAGCCTCCCAAAGGCGCGGGATTATAGACTGAGCCACCGAGCCCGGCAAAATGCATTCTTTAAAAAATATTTTTTATTTATTTTTTTTTACATTTTATTTTAAAGAAGTGGGGTGCAAATCAGGGTTAAGTATACAAATATTCATTATGCAGGAACCCTTGTTGATGAGGTGTCCCCTCCTTCCCCCAGTAGAATCTCACCACTGCCAATTCTGCCCCATCCCCCAGGCAATTTCCTACTATTGACAATCCTTTTCTTATAATATTACAATAAATGTTCAAGGTTTGCTTATGAGTGAGAACATGTAATACTCAGTTCTTTGTTTCTGTGATAGATCACTCTGTATTATAGACTCTAGGTCCATCCAAGTTGCTGTCAGGTTTATAATTTTGTCCTTATTTATGACTGTGCAAAATTCCGTTGCGTATATGTACCATATATTTTTTATACAATCCTCTTTCGATTGGCAGCACAGTTGGTTACATGTTTTTGCTATTGTAAACAATGCTGAAATAAACATGTGTGTGCAGTTATCTTTTTCATACAGTGATTTGAGTTCCTCTGGGTATATTCCCGGTAGGGGGATTGAGGGGTCGTATGGAAGGTTGATTTTTAGACCTTTTAGGAATCACCAAACTGTTTTCCACAGAGATTGCACTAGTTTACACTCCAATCAACACCGTAGAACAGTTCCCTTTTCCCTACACCGTCTCCTGCATCGATTGTTTTTTGAGATATTGATGATGGCCATTCTGAAGGAAGTTAGATAGTATCTCAGTATGGGTTTTAATCTGCCTTTTTTTTCTTGGTATATATATTTTTTACTTTTTAAAAAATTTTAAAGATGTAGGGTAGAATTCAGGGTTAGATATACAAACATTGATTATGCAAGTACCCTTGTTGATGAGGGGTACCCCACCCTCCTCTAAGCAGTTTTCCTCAAATGCCAATTCCAGCCCCCATCCTTTGGCAGTTTCCCACTACTGCCAATCGGTTTCTTGTAGTATGATAATTGTTCAAGTTCCACTTATGAGTGAGAACATATGGTACTCTCTTTGTTTCTGTATTAGATCACTGAATATGAGCAACTCTAAATCCATCCAAGTTCCTGTGAAGTCCATATGTTTGTCTTTCTTTATGGCTGCATAATATTCCATTCTGTATATGTCACACATTTTTTTATCCAGTCCAGTTTTGATGGGCAGCATGGTTGGTTCCAAGTTTGCTACTGTGAATAGAGCTGCAACAAACACACATGTGCAGATATCTTTTTTTTGCAGAATGATTTGAGTTCCTCCAGGTATATTCCCAGTGGGGGAAATACTGGGTTATATGGAAGATCGATTTCAAGTTCTTTCAGAAATCACCACATTGTCTTCCAAAGAGGTTGCACTAATTTGCATTCTCCCCAGCCGTGTAGAAGCATTCTTTTTTCTCTGCATCCTTGCCAGCACGGCTGTTGTTTGTTTTGTTAATGATGGCCCTTCTTACTGGGCTTAGGTGGTATCTCAATGTGGTTTTGATTTGCATTTCTCCAATGATGAGTGGGTTGAACACTTTTTCATGTATTTGTTGGCTGCCTGTGTATCCTCTTTTGAGAAGTGTCTATTCATGCCTTTTGCCTACTTTTTTTTTTTTTTTTGAGTTGGAGTCTCACTCCGTTGCCCAGACTGGAGTGCAGCGGCCGCTCCGGGCCACCGCAGCCTCGACCTGCTGGGCTCCGGCGATCCTTCCGCCTCAGCCTTCCAAGTAGCCGGAATTACAGGCATGCGCTACCACGCCCGGCTGATTTTTTGATTTAAGGTCTCTCCAAGTTGCCCGGGGTGGGTCTCGAACCCGCGGGCTCAGGCAATCCACTCACCTCAGCCTCCCAAAGTGCTGGGATTACAGGCTGGGATTACATTGCCTGCTTTTTAATGGGGCTCCCCCCCCCCTTTTGGCATGTTATAGTTGCTTGTAGATCCTAGATGTTAGGGCTTTGTCAGATATACAGTTGGTAAATATTTTTCCCATTCTGTGGACTGTCTCCCTGCTCTCTTGATGGTTTCTTTTGCTTTGCAGAAGCTCATCAGTTTGATGATGTCCACTTGTCTATCTTCTTATGGTATGGGCACTTAGCGTGCTGATCTGGAATTGGTTGCCAGTTCTAATTTCCATAAGAGTGTCTCCTGTGTTTTCTAAGATTCTTATATTTTGAGGTTTTATGCTTAGGTCTTTGATCCATTTAGAGTTAATTTTTATTTATGGTGATAACTCGGGGTCCTGTTTCAATCTTCTGTGTGTGATCAGCCAGTTTTCCCAGCACAGTTTACTGAATAGGTTCTCCTCTCCCCAGTGGTTTTTGTTGGAAACTTTTTCAAAGATGGATTGGTTGAGAAATTGAGACTTTGGTTCCGGAATCTCTGTCATGTTCCATTGGTCCATGTGCCTGTTCTTGTACCAATACCAGACTGTTTTGATTACTTAGCCTTATAGTAAAGTTTGAAGCCTGGAGTGTGATACCTCCTGCTTAGTTTCTTTTGCTAAGGATTGTTTTGGCTATTCATGGTCGTTTATGTTTCCATATGAATTTCTGTATTTTCATTTCTAGGTCTGAGTAGAATGATTTTGGTAATTTAATGGGCAATGTGATGAATTTGTATATTGCCTTTGGTCAGGTGGACATCTTAGAAATGTTCATTCTTCCTATCCATGAGCATAGAGTATTTTTCCATTTGTTTGTATCTTATTGGATTTCTGTGAGCAGTGTTTTGTAGTTCTCATTGTAAAAGTCTCACTTCTCTGGTTTGGAAGATGCCAAGGTATTTTATTTATTTTTGTGAGTATTGTTAATGGGATTGTGCTTTTAATTTGGGTCTCTGCCTGCTTGTGGTGTATAGGAATGCAATTGTCTTTTGCATATTTATTTTGTATCCTGAGAGTTTGCCAAAGTCCTTTGTCACTGCAAGCAGGTTTTTGACAGATTTTCTTGGATTTTCAAGGTATAGGATCATATCATCAGCAAAGAGGGAATGCTTGACTTCCTCTTTTCCTATTTGGATACCCCAAATTTCCTTCTCATGTCTAATTGTCTGAGCTAGTAGTTGCAGCACAATGTTGAACAACAGTGGTGAGAATGGGCACCCTTGCTTTGTTCCAATTTTCAGGGAAATACTTCCAGTTTCTGTCCTTTAGCAATATGTTAGCTGTGGGTTTATCATAGATGACACTTACTATTTTGAGGTATGTTGCTTCTATACCTAGGTGTTTAAGGATTTTTATCAAGAATAGATGCTGGATTTTATCAAAAGCTTTTTCTGCATCTAATGATATAATCACATGGTTCTTGTTTTTACATCTCCTTATATATTTAATGACATTTTTGGTCTTACAAATGTTGAACCAGCCTTGACATTCTGAGGACGAAGCCTACTTGGTCATGGTGAATGATTTCTGAGATGTATTTTTGAATCCAATTTGCGAGGTCTTGTTAAGGATTTTTACATCTATGTTCATAAGGGATATTGGCCTGTAGTTCGCTTTTTTGGTTGGATCTTTACCTGGTTTGGATATTAGTGTGATTTTAGTTTGTAAAATGATTTGGGGAGAATATCATCTTTCTCAATTGCCTGGAATACTTTCTATAGGACTGGTATCAGCTCCTCCTTGTACGTTTTGTAGAATTCTGCTGGGAAGTCATTCGATCCAGGGTTTTTTTTTTTTTGGTAGGTAGTTTTCATATGACAGAGTCAGTTTCCTGGGTAGTTTTGGGTCTATTTAGTGTCTCAATGCTTTCTTGTTTCAATCTGGGGAGGTTGTGTGATGTCAGAAAGTCCTCCATTTTATATATATCGAGTTTATTTCTATATAGGTGTATATAGTAATTGCTGATAATCTTTTGTATTTCTTCAGGGTTGTTGTGATTTGACCTTTTGTATTTCTGATTGTGTTTATTTGGGATTTTTCATACTTTTTCTTGGTCATTTTGACTAGGGGTCCATCAATCTTGTTAGTTCTTTCAAAGTATCAGCTTTTTGTTTTGTTAATGTTTTCTATGATATTTTTGTCTTCTATAACCCATTTTGGGGTTTTTATGTTGATGATTTGGATTCTTCAGCTAATGTTGGGATTTTGGTGGTCTTCTCTTTTCAGCTCCCTTAGGTGATTTTTTAGGCTTTCAGCTTGTGATCTTTCCGTTTCCTTGATGTGTGCTTGTAGAGATATAAATTCCCCTCTTAGAACTGTTTTCATGGCATCCCACAGATTTTCTTCAGATGTTATTTCATTTTCATTTGTTCCCAGGAATTTTTTAATTTCTGCTTTTATTTCAGTGTTATCCAGTATTTGTTCAGCATCATACTGTTTAGTGTCCATGTCTTTGTGGGCTTTGGGGAAATTTTGTTGGTGTAGATATTTATTCTTATTCCACTAATATCTGAGAAGGTACATGGCAATATTTCAATCTTACAGAATTTGTTTATGCTTGATTTTTCTTTTTTTAGTTGAAGTCTCACTCTGTCACCCAGACTGGAGTGTAGTGGCTGTTCCCAGCCACTGCAGCCTCGACCTGCTGGGCTCCGGTGATCCTTCGCCTTCGCCTTCCAAGTAACTGGAACAACAGGCACACGCTATCACACCCAGCTAATGTTTTGATTTATTGTAGAGATGAGGTCTCACCAATTCGCCCAGGCAGGTCTCAAACCTGTGGGTTCAGGCAATCCACTTCCCTCAGCCTCCCAAGGCATGGGATTACAGGCTGAGCCACCGAGCCCGGCTTGTTTATGCTTGATTTAGGGCCAAGGATGTAGTGATCTTGTAGTACATTCCATAAGGTGATGAGTAGAATATATATTCTGTGGTTGTTGGGTGGAATAATCTGTAGGTATCTTTTAAGTACATTTGGTCAAGTGTCAAGTTTAGGTTCTGGATATCCTTGTTGATTTTTTGTCTCAATGATCTATCTAGGGCTATTAGTAGGCTATTCAAGTCCCCTGCTATACTAGTGTTAGAGTCAATATCTGTTTTTAGTTTACTTAGTAGTTCCTTTATAAATGCTGGTGCTCATGTATTGGGTGCATATTTGTTTAGGATGGATATTTCTTGTTGATGGATTGAACATTTTATCACTATGCAGTGTCCTTTTGTATCTTTTTAAAATTTTTGATTGCTTAAAGTTTGCTTTGTCTGATATTAAGATTTTCACTCCAGCCTTCTTTTGCGATCCATTTGCCTGGAATCTCATTTTCCATCCTTTAACTTTAAGACTGGGTCCATCCCTTGTGGTGAGGTGAGTTTCCTGGATGCAGCAAATAATTGGGTCATCATTTTTTATACAATTTGCCATTCTACGTCTTTTCAGTGGTACTTTTAGTCCATTCACATTCAGACTGATTTCTGAAATGTGATTGTTTATCCCTGTCATGTGGTTCTTATAAAAAGTGTTTTTCTTTTTTTGCTTGTTTTCTTTTGACTTTAGCATTGATGTATGTGTGTTTATTTCAAGTTTCTTTTTTTTTTTTTTTTTTTTGATTGGAGTCTCACTCTGTCGTCCAGACTGGAGTGCAGTGGCCGCTCCCGCCACCACA
>NW_007252780.1:202917-229873 GCF_000164805.1 Carlito syrichta | reverse complement strand
CTGCTGGGCTCCAGCGATCCTTTCGCCTCAGCCTTCATAGTAGCCGGAATTACAGGCATGCGCCACCACACCCAGCTGATTTTTTGATTTATTGTAGAGATGAGGTCTCACTGCCCAGGCGGGTCTCGAACCCGCGGGCTCAGGCAATTCACTCACCTCAGCCTCCCAAAGGCGCGGGATTACAGGCTGAGCCACCGAGCCCGGCTCTCAAGTTTCTTTTTGCACTGTATTCTCTGTTGATTCTGTGCTCTGCTGTTCTCTTGGGAAGTGTGTGGTCCTTTCTTTCTTTCTTTCTTTCTTTCTTTCTTTCTTTCTTTCTTTCTTTCTTTCTTTCTATCTTTCTTTCTTCTGTGTTTAATACCTTTTTAAGTGTCTCCTGTAGAGCTGGTCTAGAAGCTGCACAATCTCTTAGGGATTGGATATCTGGGAAGGACACTAATTCTCCATCACTGATGAAGCTGAACTTGACTGTGTAGGAAATTCTTGGTTGAAATGGTTTATCTTTGATGATTTTAGGTCGTCAGTCCCTTCTTGCTGGTAGTGTTTCTGCCAACAGGTCAGCTGCTATTCTGATTGGTTTTCCCCAGTAAGTAGTTTGACCTTTGTCTCTTGCTGCCTTTAGGACTTTTTCTTTTGTGCCTACTTTGTGTAGGCAAATTGCTTTGTGTCTAGTGGGTAGTCTTCTCATTTGATGTCTTGTGGGGTTTCTCTGTATCTCTTCTGCTTGGCTCTTCACATCTCTGGTGAGATGGGGAAAGTTTTCTTGAATTACCTCTGAGAATAATTGCTCCAAAGTGTTCTCCATTTCTCTTTCTTCTTCTGAGATACCAATCGGGTATATTTTCAGCCTCTTGATATAAGTGTACATCTCTTGTAGGCTTGGTTCATTCTTTATTAGTCTTCTTTCTATGTTTTTTACAGATCAGGTTATTTCCATGTTCCAGTCTTTAAGTTTTGAGATTCTTTCTTCAGCTAGATTAATTCTGCTTTTTATGCTTGTCATCTTGTTATTTATTTCCTGGATGAAATATTTTATTTTCAACATCGCTGTTACAAGACTTTTCAGTGTTGCATCTTGTCTTTCTTGAGTCTTAATCACTCTTTCCATCCATTCCCTAATCTCAGTTGTAATCTGGGGCCAGTTGTTGGTGACCTCCATTGTTTGGGCTCTAAGGTCTGATTTTTCAGTATTTTTCTCTTTGTTGCACTTGAAATTGCTTGTGGTCTTCTTTTAGTTTTTCCTCATTTGTGACAGATCTCTTGTTATTCCTTTTAGTTCTGTTATTCAGTGTCAGTGGGAGAGGTTTTCCCTTCTGATATTTGCTCAGCCCTCTATTCTTCCCTGATCTGGGCTCTGGATTTATTCAATTTTGAAAAAGACTGTGAGTGGGATGCTTTGCTATCTCTTGTTTTTGAAAGTCAAATAAGGTAGGGGATGGGGTATTAGGATTCAGAAACTACTTGCAAATTACAACATTCACTGATTGTGGTGTGTGTTCCCTGTGACCCACTCCCCACCACCAATCTATATGATGCTGTGAAGCAGAAACCAATGCAAAAAACAATTGAACACACACACACACAGACATATACACACAACCCAAAACAAACTGGAATAACAACAAAGTGAAACAAAACAAATAACAACTACAGGAAACCAAGAATCTAAATGCACACAAACATGCCTAGCACAAAGTGAATGGAGAAGTAAAACAGAAAGACCAGAAAAAAAAGGAATTCAGATTGAACCCTCACACGTACATCGACACAAACTTTAAACTATAAAAATAAACATAATAAAAAACAGAAGAACAAAAGAGCAAAAACAAACCAATAGCAACAACAAAATTGAAAGATGAACACTCAGTCATTCAAATACTTATATAAACAGAAAACAACAAAACAAAGAAGAAAGAAACAGATAAAGAAAAGAAAAAAATTGGGGGCTGCAGATCAAACCCTCACAAACACATTCATGCACAAGGAAAAAATTTTTAAAAAATAGATTAACTAACAAAAAGGCAAAAAATTTTAAAAAATTAAATAATAATTAAAAAACAAAACAAAACTCTGTCCTCCTGTGGTAGGCCCTGTAATTGTTCCTCTAATCTGGTCTTTCTGGCATAGTTTCCACCTCTTTCACTCTCTCTCCGGTGTCCAGAGCAGAGAAGGAGGAGGGACAGTGGAGGTGGGTGGGACTACAGTCCTCCCCTCCCACTCTCAAATGGTCAGGGAGATCTGCTCTCGTAAGGAAGTGTGGGATTATCTGTTCCCCATGTATGTACTTGCAGAGGATGCCCCAGCCAGCCCTATCCTGGAATGGAGTTCTCCTATTGTGACTGATGTCCAGGCTCCACTTGGGTTTGTCCCTCTTAGTCATGGCTCAGCTATGTGGGTCTGACATTCAGAGGATTGCTGGGGAGGAGGGAGTTTGGGTCAGTCCTGGACTCCCCACTGATCTCTTTGGAGTTCTCCCTCACCCTTTTCTTGTCACACCCTTTGTCCTGTGGCTGTATCTGGGTAGGAGGTGAGACACCTGAGACTCAGCATTCATCAGGTCCCTCTGAAGTTTGTGCTTTCAGGGTATTCCTTCTGTGTCATGATCAACCCCTGAGTAGTTGATCTGCCAGTCATAGAGATTGTGTCTTTTGCTCCGTGGTGAGCATGTTGGAGCACTTTCCTGCCCCACCTTCAAGATGCTGGTGGGGTGCCTCTCTTGTCCTCTTCAGTGGGACCCTGCCTTTGAGTTCCCTCCACAGTCCTGATGTCAGTGCCTGGCCCAGCACTGAAGGCAAACCTTGGAGCCAGTAGTCTCTTCTGCTGCAGTACTGAGCCATAGCTTTGTGTGGTATTTTCTCCCTGTTGTTTCTTCACCAGGAACTTTCGTCCATTTAAAAAAAATTGGCGCTTGGTTTCTGCAACCTGGGAAGAGCCAGGGACCAAGCAGAGAAGCTGCAGCACCAGCTGTTGCATCAGTGCCCTGGCCACTTGCTCACGAGCCTCTACTTAGTCAGTCTCTCCCAGCATTTTCTTCCCAGGAAGGGTTTTGCTGATTAAAAAAAATGATGCTAGACTTCTGCATACTGGGAATCACTTGGGTCCAAGACCAACAGCTGTGGCACTAGTCACTGTGCCAGGAGAGCCCTGGCCACTAGCTCCCTAGCCCTCATTCAGTCAGCCACTCACATGCCCGCTCACTCACCAAGCATGTACACAAAATTTTCCATTCATTCACTCACTCACACTGGGTCTTGCCTAGTTAGAATGGTTCGGCTGTCATCTTCCAACATCCTCTCAATGTGGTTTTAATTTGCATTTCTTTGGTGACTAGTGATGCTGAGCATTTTTTTTTTTCATATATCTTTTGGCTGCTCCTATGTTTTCTTTTGAGAAGTACCTATTCATATCTTTTACACACTTTGTAATGATGTTGTTTGTTTTTTTCTTTTCTGCATGCTTGAATTCCTTGTGGATCCTAAATGTTAGGTCTTTGTCAGATATACAGGTGGCAAATATTATTTTTTAGTTCATGGACCAACTACCTGCTCTCTTTATGGTTTATTTGGCTTTGCAGAAGCTTATCAGTTTGATGAGATACCACTTGTCTATTTTATCTCTTGTGACTTGGACACTTGGGATTTTTATCAGGAATTGGTTGCCAGTTCCATTTCCATAAGGGTGTCTCCTTCATTTTCTAAGATTCTTACAGTTTGAAGTTTTATGTTTAGGTCTTTGGTCCATTTAGTGTTGACATTTGAGCGCTAAAGGTCTTGTTTTAACCCTCTGCATGTAGTTATCCAGTTTTCTCAGCACTATTTACTGAATAGGTTCTCCTCTCCCCAGTAGTTGGTGGGTGGAGGCTTTGCCCAATATGAGTACTCACCACAATAAGCAAACAGAAACTCAAGTAAAAAGCACAATCCCATTCACAATCTTCACACACACACACACACAATGAAATATCTTAGCATCTTCCTAACCAGAGATGTGAAAGACCTTTACTGCAAAAACTACAAAACACTGCTCAAAGAAATCAAAGATGACACAAACAAATGGAATAAATGCTCATGAATTGGAAGAATCAACATTATTAAGATGTTCTTTCTACCCAAGGTAATCTACAGATTTAATGCAATATCCACTAAATTACCAGCAGCATTCTTCTCAGACCTGGAAACAACAATACAGGAATTTGTATGGAAACATAAATGATCACAGATAGCCAAAACAATCCTCAACAACAACAACAAACCAAAGCAGGAAGTGCCATACTCCCAGACTTTAAACTTTATTATAAAGCTACAATAATCAAAACATCTTGGTATTGGTACAAGAACAGGGATATAGACCAATGGAACAAGATAAGGTTCTAGAAACAAAACCCCAATTTCTCAACCGACTCATCTTCGATAAATGCATTCTTTACTGGTTCCCTTCCTTCCCCTTTTCTGTCTCCTTTCCTGACTTCTGTACTGGGTGTTTCCAGGAATCATTTTCAAAATAAATTACTTGCGTTTGTATATTTGTCCACAAGATCAGCCTCCGAAGGAGCCCAAACTGAGAAAATTACTATTGAAACTTGCCATAGCAAGCAGATTCTCAGGATAGAATTCTTCAGTTGAATCACATCACTCCCTGGCCAGAAGGCTATAACAAGAACATTGAGTAATAAGTTACAGCATGCTGTTATACCACAATTAAAGTGACTCACACTTGGTACTAGTGAAGTGAGAAACACCAGCTTATGCAATGTCTCTTGTATTTGAAAGGTATGAGGACAATGGTGATAGTAAGGACTGAAGATTTTTTAGGTTGTTGAATGCCATTCCTTGAAGCACAAATGGAAGAAAAGACAATCTAGGGCATGGTGTAAAAGCCAGAACCAGTCCCCTACTCCACTCCATCATGTTTAAAGAAACTTTTATCTTTTGCAGCAGAAGAGTGACTACATTTAAAATATAACCAGTCCCTCAGTTGAAGAAGTTGTATTTCCCATCTCTTTATAATTTGTTTCTGCTGAACTATGGGTTGGCTGTTGGAGTAAAGGAGGGGTTATACCTACCATGGGGCATGAAAAGAATTTCACTAATTTTGATATGGCTTTTGTCTGGTCAGTTTGAAAATCTTTTTCCTTTATGTAGAACAAAATTGAGTGCTTAATTTGTACTAAATTATTGTGAGGAAACGCATATGCATTAGAAAACCTTGTATGACTTTCCATCTCCATCACTGCTCCATATCATAGAGCTCACTGGAGATATTGCCACTGTGCAGAACTTTACTGCCATATACCATGGAAGAACATAATTGACTGAAGAACATAATTGACCTAAGACTGTCTGTCTATTGGTTACTGTGATCATGAGCATTAGATGTGGGCAATGGAGACTAGAGGTCTCATGTATGAAGCAGAGGAATGAGGTAGAAAGAAAAGTGGTGAAATAAGAGAAAGCAGCTCACTTTAGATATTTCATCTTTACTTGTAGTTTAGGAACTTGTTTTAAGAGTCAGTTATAGTGAATGGAAACTATTCTGGAGTGGTAATCAAGGTTTATCCTTTCAGAAATTATTTTTCTACTCTACTTCTTAGTTTCTTTATCCACAAGTGAGGAATTTGTTTGATATAATTGGCCATTTATCACTCAGTAATAAGAATATACTTTCTTTTATAAGGCAAAATACAAATTTAAAACAGATGTTTAATTCTTCTCAGCTTAAGAGCTTGGACTTTAGAAAAATCATGAGTTCTTTTCTTTGTCTCTGAAAGGTATGCAAGTACTTTTAAAACAGAAATAAGTGTCTAGGCATCTTTGAGACCCAGAAATGACTTTCTAAGGTACCTGGGGCTGTCTCATTAAAATATAATAATCAAGGAACATAATGCCCCAATATTTAGACTTTATGGAATGGTAAGAATGTAACTTTTTTGGACCCCTTGCTCCAAGTTGCAAAACTACCTTTTGTCCTATAGATATGAGAAATGTATTTTTCCTTTGGTTAAAGCCAATTAGCTAGCACAGATGGTCACTCCAACTGCCAAGTGAATTCAGAATGAACTACGTGTGACAAATTGTGTTAAGTTCTCTTACTTGAATTAGTTATTGTCCATTTTGAGAACATGTATGTAGTGGACTTTATCTGCTTGGCTATGTAAAAGGATGAGATTTCATCCTGCAATCTCTTAGCAGATTGTCTGCTATATGCTTCACATTCTGGTCTTAATGATTATTCAGTAATAAAACTGTCTTCTTTCTTCTCTACCTTCATGGAGAGGTTTCTGAGTTGTAAAAAGATTTTGCTTTTTATATTTCTCCTCCTCCCAAACCTTAATATATTCTATAATCATTTAAAAACAATCTTGATCAAAGTATATTGGCTTTTGTAGAGAATTTTGGAAGTGTCAGATAAATCTATAAATAATCATATATTTGTTTTTAAAAGATTGAACTCAGAAAAGAAGAAAGTCAGAGAAAAAAAGCCACAACCCTTCCCAGTTTTTTCTTTTATATTGTCCTCCAGATTCCCTAGAAAAGATGTATACACTCTTCTCTGCTCTCAGTCTTACTGTCAGAAGCCAGAAGGAGTCTTACTGTCCTTACAGCCAGAAGGAGTCATTTTACAAGGTAAAAACAATAATTGTAAATTATTCTTTGTAAAAGTACTTATTGCTTACCAAATCCTTCCTTGTCAGTCCATATAATCGAAACCTTCATGTTGCAATGTCATTTTTAGTGGGAACGAGCATTTACAATGTATTTATATATATTTTATTTGTAAAATGAGTACACTACAATTATTTTTATTGCAAAATGCTTAAAATGTAAGTCAGTCATGACTATTGTAATTACTTTCTCATATAATTTATGAAGGAAACAAAAACTAGAATGTCAAGAGATTGTCCAAGACTGCAAAGAAAGGCTTCAAATGTAAAACTCGAGCAAAATAAAGTTTCTAGTCATGAAAATCTATTTTAAAAATAACTCCATAGCACAAGAGGTAATTATGAATATGCCAGTCAAGTAATTATCTCAACTTGCCAAATGTAACAAATGTAGGAAAGGAGGGAATACTATCAAATTATAAGTTCGTTGGGAGTGCTTCATGAGTGAGGTGTTATTTTTAAAATTCTCTGAAGTACTTTGAGTTTTTGATATTTTATAGGCTATGAAGAACAAATCATTTTCATGATTATTTGTGAAATGATGATTTATTAATTGTTCTTGATATAACATAGCCCCTCTTAGTTTGGGTCACCTTGAAAGATACATTGGTTTTGGCTGAATAAATCTATGAGAACCACCAATGCTACAGTTACATTAGCTATGTTTCTTCAATTTAATTTGCTTTTTAAATCCACAAAATGCTTTCAGTTGGTGGTAGCAACCATATTCTCTCTATAATTAGAATGTTATTAGCCTTAAAAGACATATCTGAGAGCTGATTTTTTTTTTCCACTGCGACGTTAGGCATACCAGCCCCAACAAATTTCCTCTGAACTTTCTCTCTAGAGACTTAGAATCTGTGGCTTTTAAAAGATTTAAATTAGTCACAGGGCACCAGTAGTAGCGCAAGATTTTGCTTATTCTTAGTCTTTAACTAATTGTCCTATTTAAATGGCAGCCAACTTAAAAAAATCAATAGTCACTTTGTTCAGACGTTAGGTGAATTGTGAAAACTTCACTTTGTATATTACTTTGCAATTCAACAAAGGATAATACCATTTTTTAACCACATCTTTTTTTCCAAAACTCGAAATGTACAGCCTGTGAAGTCCTGTGATATTTGGTCTTAAACAAATACTACATTTAATCTTCTTCTGTAATCAGTTTAATGGTTGGGACAAACAAAACAGCCACCTTGCAGGATTTCTAAATGCCAAGCATCATGTCTCACTGTCAATAACACATTATTGCTTTGAATGGAAGTGAAATTCAAGACAATTGATGCCTCAGCTGTTGAGGATGCAGAGGAAGCATCAGGTGATAGAAAGTTGCCTGCTCAGTAAAATAACACTATGCTGAGGAGTTCAACCACAAGAAACTCACTCTAAAAGTCCTGCTTCAGTGGACTAAACCATGCTGTCAAGGACTCATTTCAGATAAAATAAAATTCCTAAATGACTAGATTGCAGATCTTTAGAAGTTCGCATTTTTTATTATACTGGATGTCTAATCTTATAATGTTGATTTATATCTCAGTGGTAGTTGAAAAATATTTTGACAAATTATTTGATATGCCCTTTGTCAAAAGATAGAAACAATGTCCCCTTCCTTTGAAACTAGGTGAGCATTTTTGTCAGCTTTAACAAATAGAATAAAGTAGAAATGATGCTGAGTGTCTTCTGGGAGTGGATTAGAAAGGGCCACGTAGGAAGATTTTACTGGTCTCTCTTGGAGCGTTTGCTCTTACAGTCTTTGGTCCTCATGTGGGACAGCAAGTTACCTTGAGGCTGCATGGAAAGACCACAGGGTGAGAACACACAGAGACAGAGGGGTACTAGAGATGCCTCAGTAATCTTTGCCCCTAGCTATTTGGTTTTTCCAGGCAAGGTACCAGAAATATAAGTAGAAAAGTTTCAACATGGTCCCAGCCCCAGCCACTTGTTTACTACAATTGTATGAGCCATCTAGTGTTAGTTAGAAGTACCTAGCTGAGTCTTGTCAGCCAGCAGAGTTGTGCACAAAATAAATGATTGCTATTGAGCCACTGACTTGGGGTGCATTTTTATACAGCAATAGATAAATGGAAATGTTTCATTGTACACTTAGTAGTAGGTTTACAAGCAAAAAAAATCTGGTTACCTAAACACATCTATCACTCTTTAACAATAGGGATTTCTCATGTATTATACAAACACATTTCCTTACGTGATTTTTACTCTATATCTCTTTTACATAACTTTAGGTATTATGTTAAACCTAAATTGAAGAATTGAAAATGCCAGAAAATAAACACAAATTATGATATAAAATACTGTTAAACTGGTACAAGTAAAATAGTTGAAATGCAATTTGGCAGGTGTTAAGCTAATCTTTTTCTTCTTTGTTGAATGTGAGATACACTAAAACATTCAGTCATTTGTTCAAGTATGAACTTCTGTGGGTCTTAATAATTATTTGTGTGATTTGCTTTTAGGTAGCTAAAACTCTTAGTGACATTTAGAGAATAGGACCTTGTCTATTCTTAGATTTCTCCTTTCTACAGATTAAAGGTGATATATTATTTTAATGTTCCAGGCATCCCCCTGGAAAAAGAACAGTCTTGTTTACTTTTTGCCATAAAAGTAATGGATTCTCCAAGCTCAGTTTTCCCTACCGCAAACCGTGTGTGTGCAAGCTTCACCTAACTTTTCTTGTCACTATGTAGAATTGGGGACCCAGTGAGACAATGCAACTGTACTGATAATTCTTCTATCGTTTTTGCTATAATAAAGTCCCTTTCTATGAAAAAAAGATTGAAAGATATTTTACAAACATGAGAATAACAGATTTCAAAAAAATATTATTTTTAAGAAACTCTTTAAAAAGGGAAGTCACCTAAAATTTTTACAATTTTTATGTCACTCAATGTCGTCAACTTAACATTCATTTCTGCCTTGACATTTATCTTCTAATATGTACAGGTATGTGTGAATTTTTAATTGCGATGACAATCATATTGTCCATACAATTTATAGCTTAGAAAATACATAAGTATATTTGTTAATGCGTATCTATATTTTATCTGCTTTGGCTATGATTTAAAGTCACATTCTGTGAAAGACTAAGTAAGACTACTTGCATCTCAGAGTGAAGTTAACATATGGCCTTCATAAAGCAGGAGTTTAATTCCTTGGAATCTGTATTTGCAGTCTCTTCTCTAAATCCATGTTTGTTCTCTACCTTATTGTTTTTTCTTCTTTTGAACAATTTTAATTTAAGCTATCTTTACATTTCTTTTTGTTTTTCTTTTTCAAATTCTGTCTTACGTGATGGAGCATTGTATCAATTAGAATATAATAGACTAGGTTAACATCAGGGAAAAAAATCTAAAACTCTCAGTAGATTTAAACAACAATATTTATCTTTCATACTACATGGTCGTATACTGGGTCACCAGGGGAGCTCTATTTATTTTAGGTCCTCCATTTGCCAGGCTGATAGAGAAAGAAAATATACAACATTGCTGATTGTCCTGATAGAGGTGAGAACTCTGGAAGATCTTGTATTGACAATTAAATGTTCAACATAGACATATATCGTGTCTCTTTATTGGCTAACACTAAAGGCTCAACCCTATCACCAGAAAGATAGCAAGTACAAACTTGTCATATGTCCTTAAGTCTTTGGTTAATGGCATTAATGATGACCATAGGAATAAAGCAGTATAATAACACAATTGTACATTTTCAGTGTTTAATGTCATAGACATACCTCATATAGTTCATTCCACAAACATCTGTTAACAGTATGTAACATTCACAGTAAAATTTTAAATATGATGCAATATAAATTAATAAGACATTGTTCCTCAGATTACTCACAATGTGATTAAATGGATGTGCTGAAAACAATATGATCAAATGGCAACTGTGTGGTAAAGCTGTGCAGAATGTGTGATGAAAGCACAGGGGAATGGAAGACTAATTCTGGCTAGAAGAGGTGAAGATGGCTTTGCAAGATGTTCTAGGAATCTTTCATTTCAAAGCTTAACTCTATAATTAATCTTGAAGAAAATGTCATATTTTTTTTTTTTTTCTTTTTGAGTTGGAGTCTCACTCTGTCGCCCAGACTGGAGTGCAGTGGCCGCTCCCGGCGATGAAATTTGTTATCGCCGGAGTGCTGGGCTCCGGCGATCCTTCCGCCTCAGCCTTCCGAGTAGCTGGAATTACAGGCATGCGCCACCACGCCCGGCTGATTTTTTGATTTATTGTAGAGATGAAGTCTCGCTGCCCAGGCGGGTCTCGAACCCGCGGGCTCAGGCAATTCACTCACCTCAGCCTCCCAAAGGCGCGGGATTACAGGCTGAGCCACCGAGCCCGGCTGAAAATGTCATATTTTAAAAAGTAATCCTTATGATTTACAAAATGGTAATCTTGGAGGTTTCTCAAAAAACTAACAAAAGAGCCACCATTTATCCCAGCAATCCCCACTTCTGGGAATATACTCAAAGGAACATAAATCACTCTACCAAAAAAACACATACACTCTTATGTTTACTGAAGAAATATTCACAATAACAAAAACATGGAACCAATCCAGATGCCCACTGAAGGTGAACTGGATTAGGAAAATGTAGTATATACACCCTGGAATACTATGCAGCCATAAAGAAGGACAAAACCATAATCTTTGCATCGATATGAATGCAATTGTGAAGCATCATTCTGAGTCATCACAGAAACAAAAAACTGAATATTGCATATTCTCCCCCATAAGTGGGTGCTGAATACTGCACACAAATGGGCACAAGAATGTGGACAACAGACACATGGGCACTGCTAAAAGAGGAAGGGAGAGACAGAGGGGAGATAAGAGATACAAAACCACATACTGAGTACCATACTTATCTCTGAGGGTAGTGGAGACATGCTTCTCAGAGGCTCAAACCTCACTTTTATGCAACATACTTATGTAACAAATCCTCACATGTACCCCATGATTCTAAAATTTAAAAAAATTAAGTTATATTTTAAATTTTATTTTATCTCAAGCCTATGAAGTTTAACTATTTGTTGCTTCAATTTTAATGAGATATTATTAGAGAATAAATGCAACATAACAAATTTCATACATTAATGATCTTAAAAACAAAAATTTAAAAGATATCATTGCATGCAAAATGTGTACACCTTTCAATCAAGTTAAAAATACCAATGAATGATAGTCAGCAATCACCAATTGCCAGGCACTGTAATAGAACACTCTTTACCACACTGTCCCTAATCACATGCATCGTAGTTAAAACCACCCTTAGAGATAAACACTTTCTTCTTTCACTCTTTTTAAAAAAATTTAGTGCAACTGAAATCCAGAGAGTTCAAGTGACATGTATGAGGTTTCCCTATTATTAAACAGTAAAGTGACTATTTGAAATAACCTCTGACATCAGAACATGGATTCTTAACCCTTACTCTACTATACATTACAGAATTTATGCAAGCTTCACAGAACTGAATTAGAAAGAATAAATGTATATTAATAAGTGGTATGTATTTTTAATGGATACCTGTTAAAAATAATAACCTCACTTTGCCCAAATTGATTTTTAACACAATTGAGTTATATTAAATAGGACAATCAGTTGACTCATTATCGAAAAACCAATAGATTAAAACCCACAATTTAACAATGTTGTAATATATACATGTTAGTTCAAATGCATTCTATTATAACTAAAGGGTCTCATGAAAGCATAATGACATTTGTGGGTAATTAAGTCATGAAAGAGAGTCATCGAATTAAAATTGGAGCATATTGTAACCATTGACTTTCTTAGACGACTTAATAGATGCAAGATATTAAGCATCAAATAAAGGAAATGGAAAATATATTTCTTACATGGTAAAGGGGGAGATAAATATGTATTTCTTATGTTTCTTTTATATAAGGATGAAATTTCCTCACTAACAAAGTACAGAATGCAACTTACCATAATTTGGGGGGTGAATACTGTTCCATTTTATGCTCACTTTTCTGATTAAGAATATGTGATTAATCTATCAAAAGAGGTCCAGCCTGAATTTAAAATATACTATGGTCTGTTTCATTTTACTCTTCAACTATCCCAGGTAAGAAAGCTCTAGTGATCAGATCACAAATCAATAACTCTAGGCACTTTATCTTTTCACCCGTCTAAGTAGGATGCAATGATGGCTAAAGATGGTTTGTTTTCAACAAGCTAATTGTAAACTCAAACCATAATGTTGCCCTGCTAAGACAATAAATACCGAGTGCCTCATAAATGATTAAAGAAGATTCAGCAATGTTTTGAAAAATTGAATAGCAAAAAATCTGTTTTCTTTCACTCATTCATAAGCAACATGAGGCATTATTAATTTGAAAAGGCACAGGTCTTAAACTTCAGCATGTGGTGGTTGGTGAAAAAATACATAATGAAGTTAAACAGATATAATTTTTACTTAAAGGAATTTTGTATCCATGCCAGAATTTTTTTCCACTTTGATTTATTTGTAGTGTTTTTGTGAAGGTTGTTCATACTGGATAATGTACTCCACGGTTTTGAAATTCCTTAGATACCAAACTTGACCGCTGTGACCCTTACTATCAACTTAAATGGCAAAAACCGTGGAGGGATGCCATTAGTACTGCTTCATCACTCTATATTAAATACAGCATAATCTTCTCCAAAATATCATATATAAATGATCCCTTTTTATCCACTGTAGGCTGTTAATGTATTCTTTGTTACCAATCTATTAATTGTAACATCATTGAAGCAAATATATATATTATTAGAGAACAAATGCCGCATACCAAATTTTATACATTAAAGATCTTAAGAACAAAAATTATAAACTTCTTTGGGAAGGTGACAGCTCAGGTTGCTGGAAAAAGACATAAAAATGTAGAGCACTGATTAGTTTCCTCTTATAGTAGTAGGCAGTATTTCTCTCTTGACCTTCCCTTGGGAACAATAACTTAGCATATAACTCCACAACATCCATTGTACCTTCTCCAGTTAAATTTCTGATAGGTAGGAGAAATTTCTACTCCTGCTCAAATTATAGCCCTTAAAATGAACAGTTAATATATTTCCTTGTATACATTTGTGTGGCACCGTTTCCATAAACAAGAAATATATATGTATATACACACACACACACATATTTAGCTAATAATAGATACACAATACATATAAATATACATAATATATATAACATATACATGATATGTAAAAATAGATGTAAGAAAGTACTGAATTGTAATGGGACAGAAAATCTCCAGGAAGAAAATAGAAAAAAGGAATGATGATTTAACTCTGGATAAGAGAAGCAGGAGAATGTAAAAGAAGATAATGATGAGAGCAAGAAAGTAAGGAAAAAAGAAGAGTAAATTAAATGAGAAAAGCCCATCAGATTCAAGTTATCTGGCCATTGGGTGAAAATTAATGAGAACAATCACCTTGTCATATCTGAAAACTGACAAGGGACATCAATTTACGAGCTCTTTCCACATAAACCAGAATAAAGCATTTGCTGTTTCAGAAGCAAAGGAGCTTATGAAGAATTCTATTTGAATTAAAATAAAAATCTAACTTAATTTTTAAATTAAATTTGTCTGTTCATTTGGGTAAAGAAGACCTCAGTTGGCAATACTGCTATCTGCAATGTGTTCATCTCTGGTCAGTCTGCATCCCCAGATTTCCTAAGGGTTGGAAAGAAAAATACTTATAATTAGTGTAAATAGTTGATAGAGTGAATAATTTGTTAAAATTGTTATTCTAAAAGAGTATGTCCCTACATCCATATACTTTTTTGGGGGGAGCTTAATAATATTTCCGATTTTCTGACTCTATTCTCAGAATTTTGATCAGTAGGTTTTGAAAGGTTTACAGGTGACGCTCATGAACTAGTTAAAACATCCTCTTAATTCAATTAAGAACTGTGAAGGGTCTATATTATATCTTAGTTTCAGGCTAACAAATTAGTCCTCCACAGTTTCACTAGCATATGATATAAGATTCCTGGGTTAGAAACCCAGAATTTTATTACTAGTGGTACTGAAAGCAGGATGATTATCAGTCTATTTGCAGCAGTCCCCTTTGTCCATGAGCCCATGTAAATGGGCCCAGATGAATGTTTGCACTTGCATTGAGCTGTATTATAGAGGAGGAAATCTGAGATTAGAGAATCCAGATATCTTTATCCAAACTGTAGTTTGGGCACAGTCTGTTTTTTTCTAAAATGTTCTAGGATGCCTTTCACTGATTTAGACCAGAATCTTTAGAAAGTACAATAGATACATATGTTCATTTTTATTTTATTTCATTTATATTAATTATTATGAGTACATAATAGTTGCATATATTTATGAAGTAGATGTGACGTTTTGATAGAGGCATACAATGTGTAATGATCAAATCAGGGTTATTGGGGTATCCATTACCTCAAGTTTTATCATTTGTTTTTGTTAGGAACATTAATAATTTCACTTTGTTAGCTATTTTAAGCTACACAGTAAATTATTGTTAACTATGGTTAACTAACAAATATTAGATTTTATTCATTCTATTCAACTGTATTTTTGTACCCATTAAATCATCCCTATTTTATCCTCTTCTATGTGCTACACTTCCCAGCCTCTGGTAGCCATAATTCTACTCTCTTTCTTCATTAGTTCATTGTTTTGTATTGTTTTGTTTTTAAGTTTTAGCTCCCACATATGAGTGAGAGAATGCAAGATTTGTAATCCTGTGCCTGACTTTTTTTCACTCAATATAATGCCTTCCAGTTCCATGTATACTGTTGAAAATGGCAGGATTTTATTCTTTTTATGACTGAATAATATCTCATTTAATTTAAAATAGAGGTAAGTAAAAAGGACTTGAGTACTATTCACTTAAGCCGAATGTTTACCATCAAAGCTATATTAAGCATATCTTTTAAAAATGATAGTTATGTTATTTCTGTACTTATTTTGCCACAAAAAAAATCCCCTTAATTTTTCACTGTGTTTTTTTCTTCTTTTATCATCATTGCAACTCTAACCAGGTAGTGGACAGCAGCAAGAAAATGTTCGTGATTACAGTCCATGCTTTTATTAATATACAATCTATGGGAATCACTTCATTTTGTTCATTTTGTTTTTTTTGTCTTATTTCATTTTGACCAAAGAAGTTCCCTTAACTTATATTTGGTTAAATATGGGCCATTTCTAAAAAATTAAAAGAAATATTCAACAGTGTAGGCTTGTTAATATTGACGATACTTTGTTTTATTTTCTCTTAGCCAAGTTTCTATTCATATGGCACCTTTCACTTGAAATCCCTTTTGATGATTACATCAACATATTCTCTAGTTTGCTGCATGAATGTCATGTTCTCCATAAAACTTGTCAATTTTTCAAGATGAAAATAATTTTACTCTGTTTATGCCTCTGAGGCCTTTGCTTACCTCTCTGACACCTACCATATCTGCCTTGGATAACTACACATATGTCTGTCTTTTCTCTCAGATATTAAGGACTTTAGAGTTATCAGATATTCCTTGTCTTGTTCTTCCTCGTGTTGAGAATGGTTTACTCACTCATGTCTTTCAGTTCTTTTCTGGAAGGTCACCTAAACTTCCAATGTAGCATACCAATATTCTACATTCAATCACCAAAATTATTATTTTTAGATCATCCTTAAATACTAATCTATATGTATTTGATATATATTTTCTGCCTTTCCTATTCATGTCTATGAGGCAAATATATTTTTTATTTTGCTTACTCTTATATTTCTAGCACCTAGAGCAATGCTTGTGTACATCTTAGATGCTCAATAAAACAAAACAAACAAATATATATATACACACACATACACACTCATATAAATATTTTGAAAACATACATCAAACAGGGCATATATTTTTATATGCAATTAATGTGTTTATTGTAATATATATTATATACTATATAATTCTTAGAAGAATTTCACTTGTAGAATCATTCATTGAAGAAAATATCTTTTCTATTCTGACTTTAGTTAGGTAATATGCCATTCTTTGCCCTTGATAGATAACTAAAGATCACATACCTAGTGAATAAAAATTAATAGGATCATAAGGGAATGTAACTGGCAATTAAATTGCTTAACTCTAGAGGACAATGCATAATAACATTATTTCTGTTTAAAGACAATAAACTGCATATGCTAGAAATTATGAGGCATTTCTAGCACAATGTTCTTCAATAGCTCACACTCAGAGAAACATAAATCAGATTTAGTAACAACTTAACTTTCTTACATTTGACTTTTCTAGTATTACGATATTTTTCTGTGTTCTATCAACATTTTCTTCATAGTATATCTACACCATAATAGCTTGTAGGAATGTATTAAAGAACAAAAAAAATAAGGTGTTACTTTTTTTAAGAAAAACAATCATCTTCTTGGAAATAATTTATGCAATTTTAGAGGTCCCCTCCCAATCCTATGTATATAAACAAAGTCAAACATTTCCACGGCTCATGAAGATCTGGGGAAAGTTTTATTCTAAGAGGTTAAATTTAAATTCTAACATTTTATCAAGAAGATTAGAACCCCATTGATGAAAGCAGTGATGAAAAAATAATATAAAGCAAAAAGAAGAAATAAGACCATGGTTATTTTCCAACTTGGGTAGTCTTTTTTCTCAAGAAAGAGACTTAGGTGAGTTCACCTGATGTGAAAAGTAAACATTTAAGTGACAGAAGAGCTGGCAGATACTGCCATTTTATATCATCAAAATTAGAAGTATGTCATGTCAATGATTACTGATATGGACAAATATTGATTTGAATATATGGGCAAGGATAAAAGACTCCCAAGTACATCTGGAGGAAAACAGAGTGTAGCTATTCTTTAAATTTGGAGCTCTGTCCTATAAACTGAATTACTTCTAAACTTGATTGAGCATCATGAGAGAGCAGAAAGCAAATTCAAATGTAATTCACTAGTGTACTATGATTCGTGCATTTTATATTCCAAAGGTAAGCATCAGAAAATTTTTGTAATTTTCAGTCACCAATGTCTTTTGAGTTTGGTAGCAGCTGCCTATGTTCCTAAGTGTGAATAAGACTAATTTTATCTAGAATAACTCGATGTACCTCAAATAGTATCAACTAAAATGAGTATTATGCAGAATTTAAGTGCTCAATGTTTATAAACCGGGTCATAAAAATATACCACAGAAGTTCAAAGCTGATGGTTACAAATTGAGATATTTCTCTATGACACAATTGCAGACTAAAGCCAATAAAAGGTGGTTTAGAGAATATAGATCAATGTTAATTTTTTAAAATTTTACCCTATAGATAATTAATAATGAATTTAATTTTGGAAGATATCTTTTATTTTTGGAAGATATCTTTTATTTTTGAAATCATTGTAGACATGATCAAAAATGCTTTTATACACAATCATTTCCTCCTGCTACCTCTTTTTAAAATTCCTTCTACCTAAAAAAGAAAAAAGATTCATGTAATATTAGAATCTGTGCCTTTTAGTACACCTTTTTTTCTATTTGCTTCATTGACCTTCCATGTATTGCAATTCTAATCTTACTTAAAAGCATTCTAGCACTTTCTTACTAATATAACAAATGCCTTTTCCCTCTTTCATTATTTTCCATTGCTATTTAATTTTACTGCTGTATTATTTTTATATCCTCTGAAATGAAATTTAGAATGGAAAACTTCTTGGGATTGCAATATTGTGATAACTAAGCAGATATTCTCTGTCATGTGTATTATTATTGTGGTATTTATGCATGATATAGGTGATGAAAAGCTGTTAGCAAGTGTTGTGCTCATTTTCCCTATAATACAGTGTTGATTTCTAATCACTTTTTGAAGCATCTTTACAATTTTTTATCCTAATGCTGTTGAAGATTATAAACTCTGAAATGCTAAAAAGTCATAATTTCATAACACTGGGTATGGTGTATATTTTTCAGAGGTAAACCGTCCATTTAGCTATGCTGATATTTTACAGTATGCATTTTCTGGATTATAAACATCTCACTTAAGTATAAAACTGCCCTCTTACATAAAAGTCCAGCTTTCATTGGGCATCCAGAAAAACTTGTCTTTCTTCTTCCATACCAAGACCATCAGTGGCCCCTTCTAAACAACTAGTGACACTAAGAATGACCTTTTCCTGTGCTCTTCGTTTTCTTTTTCTGCGATGTCAATGACCGCGGATACTTGCTGAAGCTAGCAATAAGGCCAGGAATCTGCTGCTCCTCATTCACTCACCTTGCCTCTCCACAGATAAGTTCTGGACACCTTGATTGCCATACAATTAAAACACTGGATACTGTTGATATTGCCAGAAAAAGATGTGGGAATTAATATTATGCCTCTCAAATTTCACATGGAAATTAGGGGTGCAATCAATGGGTAAGTTTTGTGTATATAAGGGTCACAAAGTTTTAACAATGATATTTAAATAATGAAGATTTATAATGTTTCACATCTAAAATATGTATAAATGTGAGGATCTCAAGGTCATCCCTAGTTCAATACCTCACTCGTTTTCCAAAATGCTTTTTGATTGAGTGTTGATATAATTAATATTCTATGACTAGAATGTAGCCCTCAGGTGTTCTAAGACCTGCCCAGTGAGCATAAATAGTTCTAATGGTAATAAATGCATTTTGTCTTGAAGCATCCATTATTTTGAAGAAAAGCTACAACTCCTCCCCCACTTCCATTTTATGATAATCTCAGACTTTTTGGTTTTGTTAGAGCTGATTCCACATCCCTATCTTTGAGAGAACCCATCCTGGTCCAGTGAATAAGCACAGGGTCTTAGTTATCAGGATGCACCACTCTTTGCCACGGCGATTATTTAAGGGGAAAATAGGAAATCATAATTGAATTTTTACTTTTCTCCAAAACTTTTTACAGGGTTATGAAGATCGTTTTGGAAAGTTCAGTTTTGAAAATGTGCTTTACAGAGAAGATGGTGCAGCCAAGAAATAGAAAGAGAAGTCAGGTGACCCCAAGTCCTGTATCCTTTTCAGTGCATATCTTCTTTTTGTTCTTGCTGGTCATGGAATCAATGACTTACCACTGTTTTGGAGGTTGCTTTCCTGAAACTTGTTTGTTTTCTCAGACTCTTTCATTATTTGAGTAATCTATTCTCTCTGTTTTAAATACTCATAGGTTTCTCTCTCTCTCTCTCTCTCTCTTTTTGGTTTGTACATTGATGTATAAATGTTTAGATTTATTTTATTTGATTTGTTTGTTTTGGGAATAGTATGGTTTTCTTCACAGGCTTACTAAGAAGTCTAATAAATTAAACAGATAAAAGTAGAACTACTGGTAGACCTGCTTGTTTTATACTCTAAATAGCTTCATTTCTTTCTAGTTTGCTATCGTCTCAAAACCTGAGAGCACTACTTAATGCAATTTACAAAACACTGCTATATTTTCAGTTGAGACTATCCACATACACAATTAATATACACATCATAGAATTCAAAATAGAGAAAAACTTAGAAATATAATATTCTTTAAAAGATTTTGTGTTTAATTAGTATAGGTTTTTTAATATGGGTGAATAAGTAATATTTAGGGAATACTGTGATGTTTTGACACAGGCATACAATGTAATAATACATTGTATAATCACATCAGTGTAATTGGGTTATCCATTTCTTTGCTTTAGGGACATTCCAATTCTACTCTTTTCGTTATTTTAAGACATGCAATAAATTTTTATTGGCTATAGTTGCCCTATTGTTCTATCAAATAATAGATCTTATTTTCAAAATATAATACTGATATATTTCATTGTGTAAGGAATAGTGAAGTCTTTGTTACATTAGGATAGACATTGTTGAAAACACTTCTATTCTCATATCTGCTAATCACTCTAGAAGTTTTGTTCAGCCTTAACTTTATAATTTGATTACACATCTTTTCCTGATACTATCATTTACTACATACTTTACCTTTTCTGTATCCTCCCACAACTATAGATCTTCTCAATTTTTAAGGCTATTTCTGGAAAATTCTACTACTCCATTCATACAGCTCTATATGTGCTAAAATTACCTTCCAAAATGTGTTACCGTTTTACTGCTACAGTATTATCTCTCTCTTCCTCTCTGACACACACACACACATACACATACACAGAGAGACACACGCACACACACACACACACACAGAGTTCTGCACTGCATTCGAACAAGCCATAAAACATTTAGACAACTTGATTTTATTCTTTATCCTTCTTCTGAACTCTGTTCAACTATCTTCTGCCCTTTGTAGACACTGACCTTCAAACATCAAATTCTTAACTCTGTAATCTGCACAAAATTATAAATGTGTTATTTTAAAGGAGAGTTATATCAGGTAAAGAAAACTGTAATAAATTTTTGCTAGCTAGAATGAAGTAATGAAAGAATAAGACAATACTGATGGAGTGGAAAATGCTGCAACAATTATCCATAAGTAAGAGATCACCCCAAGCAACTATTTCTAATGTCAGCCATGCTTTTAGACTGATTTGCCTAGAGACAGTCGACATCCCTTCACAGGAAATCTTGGCGGAGACACAGGAATTCATTCAACAATTATTTATGTAATGTTTATTTGCTCCAGGTCAGTGAATTAAGAACTAAGAGCACATTAAGGTGAAATACATGGATTACATCTTCAAGTACCTTGGGTTTTAGCATAAAGTCAGGAATATAAATGATTACAATGCAAAGTGATATAGATATAATGGAAACATACAAAAAGCACTATAGAAGTTTAGAACTTTTGCATCTAAGTTACACGGGGAGGCTTTGCACAATACAAGTTCAGACTCTTGTCACTCTGTGTAACTGATGCATGGAGGAGGAACTTGGTGGGAGCTAAGACTTTGACATGAGTATCCATTCACCTTCTCAAGGTTAGATGTTTTATTATTTTGAGAAAGGACTAGGTTCATTGTTTTAACAGACACCATATGGTTTGTATAAATAGACAGTGTAGCCTAGTTAAGTAACAGAAAGACCCTGGTTACAGAAAGAGTTAGGGTGAAGCACCTCTGTAAGACTTTATTTTGAACATACTTGGAATTCGCAGTGATGATATTGCAAAACAAAAACAGTGGAGATAATATGTGCTAAGCACTTGCCACGGTATCTATCCCATTAGAGGTACCCCAAATGGAAAGTTATTTGTAAAATAATAGGAATATAGGTGAAATGGTAGTGGTGACTGTATCGGCAGTGGTAGTCCCTTGGAATTATTACATTATTACATTAGCCAAACTCGGTTTTCAATCTATGCCTGCCTGTTACTGGAAGAAAGGATAAACTCATGATAGTAAAAATATATACTTTCTAGTGCTTGTCATATTAAAATGATATTGAATATCTCTGCAGTAGGTACTGTGTTCAGTTTATATATTTATTTATTTTTATTTTAAAGATGTGGGATACAATTAATGATTAGGTATACAAGTGATCATTGTGCAGGTAAAGTTTGGGCTTCCCTTTGGTCCCTACTTCAACTGGTTTGAGATCAGGTACCCTGAGCGATGTTATGTGCCTTCCTGAAAACTGCCAATCCCTTTCTTTTAAAGGGCATACAAAGAGTCCAAGTACTCTGTGCTTCATACATCCAGATCCTGATTTTAAAGTTCATTTTGTCCCATAGCTGCAGCAGGGTCAAATCTGCCATTCTGTTCCCACCTATATGAAAATGATGCATGTTTTCTACTGATTCTAATAAAGGTAAACAATACCTTGGATCTATTATTTTAAAACAACCATGCAGTGGCTGATCTATTTGGGCATAGGGTTCTGGCTTCAGTGACGTGGGACTATTCTTTGGACCAGAGACTGCCTTACTAAAGTTTTAGATCACTTAGAGGAGTAATAGTTTCTCAAAAATCTCCTCAGTAATTTTTAAAGTGAATAAACAAATAAACCAACCAGCCAAACAAACAAAAAAGAAGCCCTACTAACACTAAGACTTTGATTCAATAAGGAACTCATTCTGCATTGGCTCTTTGTGAAGTATGTGTTTAGCAGCAGACAGAGATTCTTGAGAAATATCTATTCTATCCATTTCCAAAAAAAATAAATTAGCAGCATCGATCTGCTCTAGAACTGTCCTTATATTAAGAGCTGACAGATATGGCTGCAAATCACAGCCAGTACCCCTCATTTTCATTCTTAAATAGTAAATATCATGTACAGATTTTATCAGTAACTTAATCAGGAGTATTTTAAAAACTGTAGTGCATTGGTATTGTTATGTATCTCAATTTACTTTAAAGTGCCTTGCTATGAAGTACTTTGATATTTAACTTAGATAGTTGAAGAACTTTATTTTTCCAAAAGAGATTTTGAAACTATGCATTTAAAAAAGAATTATGTGGTTATATTTGATCTATAAAAACAAATTGATCTTAATAACAGTCTCTGCATTTAAAAAAAGCTCCTATTATTGAATCCAGCCTTTGGTGTGAGTACTTAGAACTATTCATTGTGTCAATTTTGAAGACTTAATTGTAATTTAAAATAAGTATATCATATACTTCGTATTTTTGAGCAAAATGATAACTCTACCATGAACCAGTAATCTTAGATTTAATTATACAAAGTTTGCACACACACACACACACACACACACACACACACACACTTAGGCCTTTGTGAGGGAGCATTACTACTGCTATAAAAATGAGAGACCCTGGGCGGTGGTAATGTTTATATGTGGATCCAATTTTTGTTATTGTTGTTGTAAGGCAGCTGGCAAAAAAAAACAAAACAAATTTATTTATTTTTATTTATTTATTTTATTTTATTTTTTTGAGTTGGAGTCTCACTCTGCCGCCCAGACTGGAGTGCAATGGCCACTCCCGGCCACCGCAACCTCAACCTGCTGGGCTCCGGCGATCCTTCTGCCTCAGCCTTCCAAGTAGCCAGAATTACAGGCATGCGCTACCACACCTGGCTGATTTTTTAATTTATTGTAGAGATGAGGTCTCGCTGCCCAGGTGGGTCTCGAACCCGTGGGCTCAGGCAATCCACTCACCTCAGCCTCCCAAAGGCACGGGATTACAGGCTGAGCTACCGAGCCCGGCAACAAATTTATTTAAAAGGAATATTTTCATTTGTTGATTCTCTTTTCTAGGTTTTCAGACAATTGTCCTCATATTATCCAATATTAAACAGTAACAAGAGTATCAATATTTAATGATTCAAAGCTTTTATAGCATAATGTATTTCATTTCTCATGACTGCTTAAAAGGATGCTACAACTTAGTGCTCTAAAAATATTTTTATGGGAAATTACCTGTTTTTTTTCATTATAGAACACATTTCTTGTGGTATCTTTAATTAGTTTGAGGAAGCAGTAGTAGTAGTGAGGGAAAGAGTGGTGGAGTATATTTAGAGAGAGTAATTTGAGAGAAATCAAACAAATACAGTGAGGAAAAATGAGTCTAATTTTAGAGAAAACAAGCAAATACAATGAGGAAAGTCATTTAAAAAATAATACTTTAAAACATTTCATAAAGTGATCATTATTGATTATGTTTCAGGTGTTAAAATGAAACTTTAAATATAGAACTCAGGAAGATCATGTTAATAAAAAATTATCCATTACAATGAAATTTCAAGATACTGCAAATACCACTGTAGAGTCTGGCAGAAATAAGTGATAAAAGTCATGAACTGTGACACTGCAGGGGTTGTGGAGACAAGATTTTAGAGGAATTTACTGTTTCAACACTAAATCCTTCCCTAAATTGCAAACAAAATTGGCTTAGCTAAATGCATTATGGTGTGTGATTACAATGGAATAGCATGTAACCATTAGACAAGATAATACCTAATGATATGGGGCAATGTCCATAGGCATTTGGTTCAAAATGCAAGGTTAAATGAAAAAAAAAAAAGAAAAGAAAACAGTTTATAAAATGTAAGTCATTTTTTTTCTTAAAATGTAGACATATTCTAGAGGAATAACTCAAAATACTAATAATGATTAATAGGATCTTTTATTGATTTATATATAATTGAGTATTGCTTTTATTTTCTTTTTATTTGTCTATGTTTTCTAAGTTCTCTACAGTGAATATTATTGCTTTGGAAATATGATGAGTTATTGTTATTCATAAATATTTGTATTACTTAAAATAGTCCTTTCACATCTTAAATACATGCATGTGAACTGGGAACATTATGTTCTTTATCTATGTATCTCTACACAATGCCTATCTGATGGGAGAGTTCCAACATTTGACAAATAAATGAAAACATGATTCAGAAAAGAATGGCTATATTTTTTTCTGAAAGGGAGGAAAGAATTGGAGAACATGACACACAACATTCACAAAATGGTACTGGAGTGCTTTCTTATTGGGGTGTATTTGCAATGCCTTCGCTTTTATTTAACAAGAGATAGTGAATCTGAATCATGACTTTAGTAAGGTTCACTTCAAAGTAATTAATTAATGTTATTGAGTGTATTTTACTACACACTGACTTTTTTTGGTTTTCTTGTCTTGGTTTTGTATCTTCATCTCTAAATCTGACAAGGATCTCAGACTAGAGTTCAACTTGGAGTTACAACATTGCTCTTCTACAGACACAGAACAGTCTTACCCATTTAATAAATGTGGTTATCGTATCTATTTTGACAATGGAAATGATGGGTTAAAATATATTTGATTTATATATATTCCTGAATTGCCAGCTAAAACATTCTTCTAATTTTGCAGTTTCTATTAAATTTCACACTATTGGTCTCCCCATTCAAAGAGCCTAATGTTTTTCTACTTATCAGAGTTGTCTACTGTTATTTTTGCATATAACCCACTATGTCTTTTGTGGAGATTTTTTTTGGTGTCTTATAATCTTTCAGCCTTTCTCAGGTAGTTGGTACAGTAAACACAATCAATCTCAGTGGCCAAGATTCATCATTTTGAGGCATTATTTCCTTTGTCTTTAAGATCTGTTTTCTATTGTGTTTGTTGCTATCATTGTTTTACTGAAAATAAAAGTTTGTTAAGTGCTAGCTGGCTTTATGAGAATGTAGAGATTTTTAAAAGAATGTCTCTGGCTCTTTACTTTCTTCAATCTTTCTTTCTCTCTTTTTCAATCCACAAATATTAAACCGAGACCTTAAAGCTAAAGTACCTGTATTTAAATGCAAACTGTGTCACTGGTAACTATAATCTTGGACAACTTCCCTAACCTCCCTTAGTCTCATTTTTCTCATATATAAGATGAGGGTGGTTACAGTGGGTGTGGTAGGCAGAACAATGGCTCCCTAAAAAATGTCCACGGTTTAAGCATCAGAGCCTGTGAATATGTTTCTTTGCATGGCAGGAAAAATTTTTCAGATGTGATTAAGAATCATGAGATGGGCGATCCTGGATGTTAGGACTTTGTCAGATTTACAGTTGGCAAATATTATTTCCCATTCTGTGGACCGTCTCTCCACTCTCTTGATAGTTTCTTTTTCTTTGCAGAAGCCTTTCAGTTTGATGAGGTCTCATTTGTCTCCCTTATCTTTTCTGGCATTTGCTTTTGGAGAGTTGTCCAGGAATGGATTGTCTATTCCAATTCCCCTGAGGGTGTTTCCTACATTTTCTTCTAGGTTTTACATTTATGTCTTTGATCCATTTAGAGTTGATTTTTTGTGTATGGTGATAGATAGGGGTCTTTTTTCAGTCTCCTACATGTGGTCAGCCAGTTTTCCCAGCACCATTTATTGAATAAGCTCTCCTCTTCACAGTGGTTGTTGGTGGAGGCTTTGTCGAAGATGAGTTGGTTGAGAAATGGAGGTTTTGCTTCTAGAATCTCTATCCTGTTCCATTGGTCCATATATCTATTTTTATACCAATACCAAGCTGTTTTGAGTATTGTAGCTTTATAGTAGAGTTTGAAGTCTGGAAGTGTGATACCCCCTGCTTTGTTTCTTTCGCCAAGGATTGTTTTGGTTATTCTTTGTATTTCCATATGAGTTTCTGAATTGTCATTTCCAGGTCTGAGAAGAATGATGTTGGTAATTGAATGATTATTGCATTAAATTTAAAACAGACAGCGCTATTAAAAATGGGCAAATAAAGCCGGGCTCGGTGGCTCAGCCTGTAATCCCGCGCCTTTGGGAGGCTGAGGTGAGTGGATTGCCTGAGCCCGCGGGTTAGAGACCCGCCTGGGCAGCGAGACCTCATCTCTACAATAAATCAAAAAATCTGCCGGGCGTGGTAGCGCATGCCTGTAATTCCCGGCTACTCGGAAGGATGATGC
>NW_007252780.1:184647-202897 GCF_000164805.1 Carlito syrichta | reverse complement strand
AAAAAAAAAAAAAAAAAAAAAAGAATACCAAACTTTACCTGCAGGATGACCACTTATTTACCTAACTCTGAGTTGTACCCCACATCTTAAAAAAAAAAAAAATCATGAGAGTGGGAGATAAAATTGAGGCAGAAGGGTCAGAGAAGAAACTGTAGTGGAAACAGGATAATGCAGCATGATAAAGACATGACCTCCCATGGACAGTTTTTAAGATGGAAGAATGAAGCCATGAACCAAGAATGTGAGTGGCCTCCCAAAGCTAAAAAAGGCAGAAAATTGGATTCTTTTCTTGGGCTTCCAGAAGGAAAACAGTTATGTTGATATAATGATTTTAGCCCAGTGAGACTCATTTTAGAATTCTGACTTCCAGCACTATATATAATAAATTTATGTTCTTTTAAGCCATCAAGTTTATGGTAATTTGTTACAGCAGCAGTAGAAGATAGTATGGTAGTAGTTATAGGAATATTTAAAAAGTGAATATAAGAAAAGCAATTGAAAGAGTATCTTGCTCATGACAAGCCATACACACATATGTTTTATTTTAAATACCAGAGTAACATAACTAAGAAAATAAGCATTGAGAAGTGTTGAGTTAATCCTACAAATAGTTCAGACACAGGTAGATAGAAAATATATGTGAAGAATTTTCCCTATTCTTCAGATGTATATTACATCTTATAAACATTATATATGTTAGTATGTGCATGTGTGTGTATAACAGAAAGCCATAGAGGGCTTTGATATATCCATGTACAAAACTATAGAAGCATACAGTAGGTGACATCTATAGTTGCTTTAAAGATGTTATTTTAGTAATTTTGTGTATATATATATAGATATATATATCTATATATATTGCTGTGGTCATAATGCTTACCTCTGAATGGCTAAATGCTGAAGAAAAACTTTTCAGTTCTTCCTATAAAACAGTGTTTTCAGCTCAGAAACACCCAATTTAATTTTAAAATAAAACCTCCAAAGTATTAGTATACACAGGGTGCTTGAACAGAAGAAGGCCTTGACTTCTGAGAGGGAAGTAAAAACCGCACTTGGATAATCACCGATCCTCTCAGAAGATTCTGCAGAAGAAACTTGATGCAGCTGGCCCACTTAAGATTGACTTTTCAGGTGTTATTCTTCAGTGAAGAGGTTGCAGATGTCAGTGTAATGACAACAGATGGTTATCCCTCCTGGATCTCAGAGAGCAATGCTTCGAGACTCCCTGTCTGCCACTTAGGCTGACTCAGTACTTTTGTGACTCCAATTACTAGAGCCTTGCAACGTCAAACCACATGCCTGACTCTTGGGAGAGGAGCTGTTCTCTTTCCTGACCTACTTGAATGCCAACCTAGAAACATAGACATGAAACATGTCTCAAGCTAAGGGAGATTTTAAAAATTGTTTCCAGCACTACCCACCCCCATCTGATTAGGATAAATTGTAATAAGTTAGGAGATATCTCTTTGAAGGGATAATCAAGGAGATTACCTCTATTCTATTATTAGGACCCAGAGTTTTTTCCAGGACATCAATAATTTAGGGTAACTAAAAATCTGCTGCATGGTCATCATATGTTTTACAGAAACAGCAGTCTACGTAGTTTACTATTAATGCAGTAAGATCTCCTGAAAATCGAAGAGATATATCTGCACTTTTCTGGTATTAGTGCTAAAGAAAATAATCAAAGAAAAAAAGTACATTATTTGCATCTTAAAGAAAAACCTAAATATGCTACTAATTTATTAAGTGCTTAATGTATACTTAGCACTATGTTCTCCATGCATTTATTGTAATCCTCATATTTTGTGTGAACTATGAAATTGATTCAATCATGTACACTTCATAGATGAGCACTCCAAGATATATGTAATATGTCTTTGAGAATGAAAACAAGCCCAAATTTGTCTAATTCTGAAGTCTGTGATTGTAGCAGTTCAACAATTTTGTCTTTAAGAGTCTCTTATGGGGACAGTATGATTCCTACTACAAAACACAGAGAAAAATTTTCAAATATGAAGCAAAAATGCATACAAACACATTAACCGATGTATCTAATCCTAAGAACTCAGTATTTCTGATTTTCTCTGTAACCTTATCTGTTACATCTCTGGTTATTGAACTTGACTGTGCATAGCTGCTTTACTAAATATTAAAAACCCACAGGAAGCACAGAGAAGTCTGCACCACAGAGGGCCTTACAGTGCCTTTATAGAAGGCCATACCACTAAATCAATATAACCAAAATGTACTTTCATCCCAAAGTGCTCCAATCTTAGAAGTTACCTGCAAAATGTAACACATTTATCTTCCAGACAACAGATTCCTGGTAGGACTTCTCAGTTCTCCTAATCTGTGTGATTTTTCTCCACCAGGGGGTGCCAGAGCAACAAGGACAGCATTACAATTTCACAGAAGGGGACTTAAGTTTTCCTTCTGAATGTGACTGACCCATGGAAATAAGACTGTGAACCCTATTGGCATAATTCCTGACAGATCAATGTTTTGCAAAAGTCTATGCTACTAACTTTAAACAAGGACGGATTACTAATGTATATAGATAATTGTGAAATTTTGTTTTGTGTATATAGTAGATTTCTTTTTTCTTTTCTTTTTTTTTTACCGAATTTTCCAGAGCTGTCATCACGAGGTAATTTATTTCATTTTCTGCCTACTTTCTTTTCATTTTTGTTGAAAATGGCTCCATAGAAAGGCAAAAAAATTAAGTTTACTAAAAAGATAAAGGACTAATAGTAAAATTAGCTACATAACAGTAGAGATTGTGAAATTTCAGCTAAAGAAGCATTTTTTTAAAGTTTGAAAACTTCTTGGAAGTTCATAAAGTAGCTATTACCCATGATACTACTGCTGAGAAATTTTATGAAGTAAAAACTCTCATTCCAGGTATCTCATTGCATCCCTTAGCATAATCAGACTCATTTATTTATTTTTTCATGCATGTGGTTTATGCATGTGTGTGTTCACATGTGTGTACCATGCATGTGTCATACATATTATATAATATACATGGTATATATACCTTATAACAATGGACTTTTAGCATGTGTGTATGTATAATTTTCACAATTTTGTTTATTCACATATAATGAACATCCTTCAACATTAGAATGAAAATATCAAGTTCATTTTCCAAAGATTTATCAAGGTATAATTGATAAATACAAATTGTATATATATTATACAAGGTAGTGTTTTGATATACTCTATGTATACATTGTGATATGATTAAATCAAGCTAATTAACATACCCATCACCTCATATATTTACTATATTTTGAGATGAGATCATTCAACATCTACTCTCTTAGCAATTTTAAATATTCAATATATTATTATTAATTATAATAATCATACCATGCAATAGACATTCAAAACTTTCTAGATAATTTTATTAGCTGTTTTGTATTCTATCTGCAGTTACACTTTAAATAAATTTTTGGCTATTAAGAAAATAAGCACTTGTTCATATACATATATATAGACACATGCCTTTGTGTATATTTAAATTCATATCATTTGCCTTGTAATGTCATATCTAAAAACTTACGTTACTGAAATAATAGAAATACAATAAACTATCTAAGCTACTTTATAAAAACTTGTTATGAAAGGAATTTCAAAGTAAATTTATTATTAATTCAGGGCTAGTATATAGTTGGCATGCAATAATTCATTTGACTGAATAACTAGATATTTCTGATTTCTTTGGGAAAAAAAAGCTGCACACTGTAATACTCCTCCGAGAGAATAAGAGTGCACATGAAAATCTCATAGAGCATTGATCCATAGTTGCTTATTTTCATTTAGTCTAACATTTCACAACCTTATTTGAACATATATCTTTTTAAAAAAATCACCCCAATACGAACAAGCATCTTTGCAGACACAGATTTTACTATCCCATTCTAGGTTAATTCTTTTATCTTACCTTGACCCTAGAGTAATGATTCCCAAACACTAATCTGGGTATTGATCACCTGGGAATTGAAGAATCTGCTTCTGTGGGTCTGGAATGGAGACTTAGATTCTATATTTCTAATTAATTCCAAGTTATACTAGCTTGTCTGTGAATAGATTTGACTAGCAAGATCTAAGATTAGAGAATAGGATGCAAGTCACATAGAACAAAGTTCTTTCAATCATAGAAAATGACAGGAAGCAGGAATTAGAGAGAATAACATTTTAAATTCATAAAAGGAAATGTTCCCCTTTATTTTTAATGTTATTCATTTTCTGGTGCTTTGCAGTTCAGTGTATTAATACTACATTTGAACATGGGTTAGGTGAGCCCTCTAAGGGAGAAAGAATGGTTAATATTTTACATGAAATATTATTTTAACAGCAGTATATTGGCCATATTTAGTAATAAGTAAGAGAAATGAACTGAGAAGCAAGTGTTGTTATTTCATCCCTCATGCCAAGTGCCACTGTCCCTGCTTGATATGTGTGGAGTTGCGTGGCAGCCTTTTTACAAAGGGTAAGCTGTTCGACATACATAACAGATGGGGTCATAACTTCCCAATTCCATAAACATGGTCTCCACTCCTGGAGGCAGTAATGTACACTAAGTTGCTTTTTCTATGTGTTTATAGTAGGCGCATTGCTGGCATTTTACAAGTTATTGAAGCTTAGGGCAGCAATAACTTGTAATGTAGTTTTCAACATAGCTTCAATGTGTTTATAAGGATGAGGTACAATAGATAAGAAATACCTCAGTAAACGATGATTTTATCCTGCCAGCTAGTCCAAGAGTGTTATGCCCTGGCATTTTAGAGCAAATCTGCAATTGTTTTGGCATCATTATTCACATATTTTGTCCAGTGTAGAACCATCTTGTCAGAGAGTTTTCAGTTACTTCTGGCAAATAGCATCTTTCTACAGCATGCTCATCACACTGCTCCCAAGATTGATAGCAGCAGGCTGCTCTCTAAAATCCAGTTAGCTTCATTGGAGACACAGTATCCCCAGAAGACAAGAAAAATATGACTCAGTGAAACATATAGAAAATATTTCAGAATGGAAAGTTATATATTAAGTTCTTTCACTGAGCACGATTGCCATCCACTGAACAAAATTGTATCTAAAATATATGGCAAGTGTATTAAGCAGTTAATACATAATAATTTTGGTGTTTTCATTATTCTGGTTTCCAGAATTTGATTTCAGGAAATAATGATGATATATTGATAAAATAAGATCAAGTGATTACTATCCAGGAGCTCAAAATCGAGGGAGGAAAGCAGAAAAATAAAGAATTTGAATATTTTAATAAATGCACTATAGCAAATACACATATAAGGTGATAGCCAGAGGAAAGAGACATACCAGATACTGTTTGAAATAAGTCTGTTTATGAGGGAAGTGAGTGGCAGGGAAACAAATATTACTATTATTTGAAGGTTTAGTGTTGAAGGTTGATGCTTAGGGCAGTAATAACTTGTAATGCGGTTTTCAACATAGTTTCAATGTGTTTATAAGGATGAGGTACAATAGGTAGGAAATATCTTAGTAAATGATTATTTTTTTTCTAGTCAGCTAGTCCAAGAGTGTTAAGCCCTGACTGAAAATTCTCCATGCCACCTCCACTCTTTCCCAACTCCCACGTAAATTCTAGTCTACATTACATAAACACAGAGATTAAATTTTTGTTTGTTCTGTATAACCATACTTAACGCACTTGTGCCATGTATTATTGTGCTATACATGACTGATCTTATATACTAGATTTAAGTACTTTGATGAGAAAGACTACTGCTTGCTTATTTTCATTTGTATCCTTATCTCTGCTCTTTTCCTTCCACTTTCAACCTGGTCACAACAAATGCTCACTGTTCAGTATGGTCTTATTTTGAGAAGTATATATTGTAGTAAAATGCACAAAAATGTAGAAAACAAACCTTTGATTGTATACATCAGTTAGTTTCCTGTTTGCAAGCTTCAATCATATATTAACAGAGAAAATACTTCTCTCCATTGCACAGCATTGGAATTTATAGGAATAGTGGAGATGGGCTAAATATATTTTTAATTCAATCACAGGATTTTAGAAGGTTCCATCAATCCTCTAGATAAAAATTCAGATTACAATGGCCTGAGCCTAAAATTAATACAAAAAATATTTTTGCATGGTTCTAATGTGTACTGATTCTTTTAAAGATACATTTAATGTGTAAATCACACATAATTGACCCCTGTTTCATTTATAATGTTACAACAAAGTAATTTTTAATTAATTTAATATTCAATTACATTTTAATAATAATTGAAATTCAACCCCATCCAGCAAGTACTGCTTTTAGTACTTGAGACAGAAGTGTGATATAAACACACAGAAATGTCTAGGGCATAAATAAACAATAATAAATAAATAAAAACTTATGATTTACTACAGAATGTTAAAATCCGCAAGATATAATTTTAAAATCTTAAATCAATATCAATAAAATCATAGGATTTGAAAAAATTATATGACAATGATAATGTTATAAAAAAAATGTAAGGAAGTGTAAAGACATTAGGGAATGTTACCATTTTAGATAGAGTGATCAGAGCATGCCTTATTTCAAAAATGACTTTTGAGGAAAGATTGAAAACAGATGTAGGATGCAACCTTGCAGAATTCTTAGAGTAGAACATTCTAGCCTGAGAGAAAGTAGTGCAAAGTACCTAAATGAGTGCTTTCCTGACATGTTCAAGGAGGAGCAAGGAGGCTGGTGGTAGCTGGGACAGAGTGAATAAAGTCAACACTAATAGGAGATGCCAGAGTCCTAACAGGTGACCAGTTTATGTAGGAGTTTGTAAACTACTGCAAAAATTATGTCCTTTATTCTCGGTAAAATACAAAGCCTTGATAGGGCTTCTAACAGAAAAGTAAAACCATTTAACTTACACTTATACAATGACCCTGTAAATATTATGTCGAGAAAAAGTACAATAAAATGGCAAAAGCACAAAAAAATGCAAGAAGACTTTGGATACATTTGCAATGTCCTAAGCAAGAAACAGTCTTGGTTTCAGTCTGTATAGTAGTAGTGGATGTGTGAAGATGTGGTTATGTTGGGTTTCTGTGTACCTCATGAACTTGAAATTGATGTCAATAGTGGGGATAGCCTTGTGGACGATATTCACTATGTCTTCACAGGTGGCTAATTTTTCCAAGTAGTGTGCTGGTGGTGAGATACACAGCAAATCTAAAAACAAGACAATACAATAGGCCCGAGCAACAAGAAGAAATGTACAAAGTAGTAAATGTGATGGCTACTTTTATGTGTCAATTTGACCAGGTTGTGGGGTGCCCAGATATTTGGTGGAACATTATTCTAGGTGTGATTGAAAGAGTGTTTCTGGAAGAGAGCAACATTAGAACCAATAAAGTAGATTGTCCATTCCATTGTGGGAGAGACTGATTCAAGCCACTGAAGGTCTGAAACCCAAAAGGTGGTATAATGAAGAATTCACTCACTCTGTCTGGCTGTCTATGAGCTGGTACAGTCTTATTCTGCCTTTGGACTCAAAGTTGTACTAGAACTTACACAGTCAGTTCTTCTGGTTTTCGGGCCTTTAAACATAGACCAGACTTATACCATAGACTCTCCTGGGTTTCCAACTTGCCAGCTGCAGTTCTTGGAAATTCTCACCCTCCATAATTATGTGAACTAATTTCTTATTCTCTCTCTTCGTCCTGCTGCCCATATATAATTATATGCAATATAACAAAAATATAATCTCTCTCTCTATATATATTTTCCTATTCATTCTGTTTCTCTGGAGAACTCAGACTAGTACAATACATTTTTAAAAGACCTATAGTAAAATTATGTAAAGACCATGGGTAAGCAGGTTTGACGGTAATATGAAAACCTCAGTATTTCATACATTTTAAATTTAAGGAATCTACTAAGCAAAAAAGTGAAAATATGGAAGAGAAAAATATTTTTTAGAAAGTCTGACCGAAAAATAGAGATAAAAATATGACATTATATTTACATATCTGTGGCAAAGAAGAGGAGCAAGAATTGACATACTTTTACCTTAAAAAGTAGAGGTGAAGAGAAAGAATGAGAAATAATTTCTAGGAAGAAAATCATCCGGTAAAACAGGAGGCATGCAAGAGACTGTAAAGGTGAAAAAAAATTATCAAGAAGGTTGTAATGATCATCTGTGTCAAATAATGATTACTGTTAAAATAAGATGTATAAAAAGAGAAATAAATGAATTTCACAATGTACAATATGTTGATGGCATTAACATGAATAGCTTTAGCCCTATTGTGAGGACAGAAACCTAATTAAAGTTTGTCTTAAAGATAATAGAGTGAAAACCTGTTTGTGTTTGCTTGAGCTGTCAAATAAAGTATCACAGAGTTAATGGATTAGTCCAAGATCAAGACGTCAGCAGAGTTGGTTTCATTCTGAGGCCTTTCTCTAGCTTGTAAATGGCTGTCTCCTGTCGTCTTCACATTATCTTTCTTCCGTGTATCTATCATCATCTTAACTTCCTCATCCAACAGGGGTACCAGTCATACAGGAATAGGCTCACTCGAATAACCCTACTTTACCATAATTGCTTCTTTAAAGACCCTATCTCCATATACAGTTACATTCTGAGAAACTGAATATTAGGATTTCAACATATGCATTTTGCGGGAAAAATGAACATTCTACTCTCTTCCCACTCCACACTACATATCCTACTTGCATGCAAAGTACATTCACCCAATCTGAGCACTCCCCAAAGCATTAACCTATTCCAGCATTAATTCTTTCTGCACAGTATCATTTAAATATAAAATGTTTTAAATCATCTATGGATAAGACTGGCAGTATGATTCATCCAGAGTTAAACCGTCTTTCCAGCTGCAAACCTGTGAAATAAAGAAGAATTCTTATTTTCCAAAATAAAAAGATGAGACAGGCATAGATAGATATTCTAATTCTAAAAGAGAGAATCTGGAAAGAAGAAAGTATAATAGATCCCATCTAAAACACTTAGGGAAGATTCCATTGGATTGTAAAGTTCAAGAATAATTCTCTCTGACTTAATACTCCGTCCTTCTGAACCCACCAGGATGGTGTCCTACCTTCCCAGACTCCCTGTATAGTGACCTCATCCCCTCATTTAAACTTAATTATTTATTTAAAGACCCTACCTTCAAATAAAGTTACATTGTGAGATACTGGAGGTTAAGACTTCAAAATATAAATTTGAGGAGGAACATAATTCAGCCCATTAACAGAAACTGTAGACAATTATTCTGAAGGGTATTTATTTTGAAAAGTTAGCAATGCTATAAAACAGTCTCTTATGGAGACAGATGGGTGAAATAATATAGTGTTTATACAATATAGTGAATGATTCAGTAGAAAGACATTTTGATATTGTAGAACAAGGCAGAACATTGCTAAAATAGCGTTCATGACGCTATTCTAGACGGGATGAAAACAAGTGTAAAAATAGAAGGTTATCTTTACATGGGAATATATATAGATTTAGAAGATGAAATAAATAAATATCAGTAGTTGGGTTGATGTGGACTTTTGCTTATGACCCCCTTTTTTAAAATTTTTTTTTCTTTTCTCAGAAAACAAAAAAAGAACACCATCATTGAAGTAGACAGTAAAGAATCTTTTTTAGTCATTTAGGGGAAGTTTTTTCATAAATATGCACTATTAAAGATCATCCTCATTTTAAGATTTTTTTTCAAGTCACTTTTGGCAAGTAAGACTAAAAATGAAAGGATGACAGTTTTTTTTTCTTCTGGTTTCCAGGAGTTGTTCATATATGAGAAGGACTCCCCCCCTCCAAAATCCCATAATTTATTTATTTTTAAAATGTGCATTTATTCTTGCATGCTTGAATTTCAGTCACATGAAAGTGTTTCCATTTGACACGATAAATCTATCTTGATGCTTTTTTCACTGCTCAAAACAGTTTTTGAACTTGTGAAATTTGATGCCTTTTAGTGCTTCTGCTGCTTTTGTTTCACATCTTCCAAATTGGCAAAATGTTTCCCTTTTAGGATATATTTCTTCTGGGGAAACAAAAAAAAAGTTGTTTGGGGTGAGATAAGGTGAATGCAGAGAGAGGGGCATGCAGGTCGTAATGGGTGATTTACCAAAGTTCTTGAAATGGGCAAACACATTGAAAGAATCTCCAAAAAAAATTCACGGAAGCAAAATGCAGTCTTTCACAACAAAGCTAGATGGTACACTGATGTTGATGGGTTCCTAGTACCTAGCAGGGAAAGCCTGTACTATAAGGGACCCACCCTCAAAAATTAATTTCTTTTTTGGGGGATCCCCTCACATAGAATGGCAAAGCAAAAGGGCAAATGAGACAAGGATATTTGAAAGGGAGTAATTTTAATACTTAGCTATTTGATTTAAGATACATAACAGGAAAAGAAAGGCTACTAGATGATGTAGTACAGTGAAAAGGAGAAAGATCCGAGAGTGTCAAGGAATTGTTGGAATTCAGGTTCTAAAGGAAATCACATGAGTGTAGAGGACTTGATGACCAATGAAAGTCACGATTTAGAATTTTAAGTCACAATGAGCAATACTACTTGTGGTATTTTGGTCAATGATACATCTCCTTAATTTGTAGCTGACACACTCATTGCAGATTAATGAATAGTTAGAATCATTTGAATATTTTGTTATATATTTAGTATAATGATATTAGTTCTCTATCTCACCTTACAAATTACCAAACACTTGGCAGCTTAAAACAACAATCATTTAGTATGTAACAGTATTCTAGGTCAGACGTCTAAAGACTATTTACTGAGTTCTGTGCTCAGGGCCTGACAAGGCTGAAATCAAGGTGTTGGCCAATTGCATTCTCATCTGAAGGCTCAACTAGGTAAAACCTCACTTCCAACAACTCTCAGGTTGTTGACTCAATTCATGTCACTGTGACTGAAGAGTTCAGAGCAGCCTTTTCGGTTTATTTTTCAAGTCTAGCAATGGAGTCTCCCCTCCAAATCTGTGTCATTTATACTATTTTAAAAATGATGAACCTGATTAGATCAAGGCCACCAGAATAACCTCTAATGAAATGTTTTAAAGAAAACTCATGATATTTAATTGCATTTGCAAAAATTCTTCACTTCTGTTATATTTTGTGGGTTAGAAATGACAGGTTCTGCCTGCACTAAATGTGAGGGAACATTAAAAGAATATAATTGATGACATGAATGGTGGTTACCTTAGAGTATATCTATCATGATAATGATTATGTTTTTCTATGATTTATTTAATTAAAAGTGCCTTATCAAGAGCTTTGCTTTCACTCATGGAAAATTAGCTGCCATGAGGATTGCCCTGCTACTGTGTACTACCAGAAAATCAAAAGAAAAAAAAAATAAATGTTTTTAGACATCACATAAAAGCAGCATAAGTAATCACCATTACCAGATATACAAAGAAATTTTTAAAATCATCATAAATCAAATTCATCTTTGGAAATATAAAAAGAAAAATTAAGAATAGAATTCTTAGACAAAAAATTACGTTTAATATGTCCAAGGCTGAACATGATGGGAAGCATAATTGAGGACACAGAAAGACCCAGATGAAACCACTAGCCATAAAAAATGTGATTAATATGTAGACATTGTCTGAGGATACTACAATGAAAAACCCAACTATATTTACTGTAAAAGCAACTCACTTTAAATACAAGTATACATATAAGTTAAAGTAAAATAGCAGCAAAAATTATCTTAGGCCAAAACTAAGCAAAAGAAAGCTATAAGTAATGCTTGCTCCCAGATATGGTACAATAATAGGAAACAGATTGACCTTTCTTCTGCAGAAAACTAGGAAACATATTAGAAATAGCTAAAAGATGAAAAAATATGGGAAATAACATTTTTTCAGTCACTGGAATACAGACAAGGTAGTACAACCATCCCAGAGAGAATAGAATTAAATGAGATAAACCCTATGATTGTCCCCATTTTTCTGGCCAGTGAGAATTTTTAGGCTGTAGCACAGGAAGCAGGAATGCATAAAGTCTCACTGATATCACTGAATTGAGGAGATACAGTTTAGATTTCAGGGATAACAAGGCAGTTGCAATTTGTGGGGCAGAGCACCAGAGAAAAGGGAGACATAAGAAAAGATAGTGACAGAGAGAGTGAGCTCCAGAGACTCACAGAAGGGTGCAAGTAATTATTTGCCTGAATATGTGGTGAATAAAACACCAGGAAGACAGAGAAAGAAATGCTGAAAAGTGATAAGCCAAATAATTTTTGAGGAAACTATAGGGCTTGAAATTGTTTACAATTTTACCAGTCACAGTGAACAAACCTATTAATATGGTGAGTAGAGTCTTCAGAATGGTATTGGCTCAGTATTATAGCCAAATTAGCCCTAGTAAAGGTTATTGAGAACTCACTGTAAAAGATTAAAATTAAGTCTAAAAATTTTCAAACTGATTCCAAGTAACTTAACTGCATCCTTGAAAAAACTATATACATATTTACATCATATAGACATATATACACATGAGTCTGTTATCCAATAAAATTTATCTATAGCAGCTGTGTCTCTTGTAACTTACACTGAACTAGAGTCCATTTCCATTGCTCTGTGTCCTACTCTCTAGGAGGCCCAGGCAGTTTGCCACAGCTTCTATTTTTCTGTGACCTGCGAGTACTGTGAGATCCATAAGGGGGATGCCAAGACCATCCAGAAGCTGGGAAATGGGGGAATCCAAGATAGCCACCAGGGAAGAGTCAAACAGAGAATACGGGCCCAGTCTTCAATAAACCCAGACTGCTTGAGTAGTTTTGGATGGAACAAGCACCCTGCATCCTGCAGAGGACTCCTGGAATGCATAGGGTCAAAAAGGAAAGAATCTGTGTGGCTAATATATGAACTGGGTTTGCCCCATAATGCTGGATGCCATGTTTACATTGTATCTGCAGCTCCGTGTTTGAGAAGAGTGAGTGTTCTTTATGCTATCTGGGTGGTTGCCCTCCATCCAGCCAGCTTTATTAGTCCCATGTAGGAGAAGTCCTGCTTGGGGAGCTGCAGTGGGCTACCAGAGCATAAAGCTGACAATCCACCTAAGAACGAAATGCCTATCACAAGTCAATCCCTAAGAGTGCCTTATTTGGTGGCAGTGCCTGGCAGCCAGTGTCCAGGCCAGAAAAGCTTACTTGTGGTCACACTCAATTGGTGAACACTGCCAGTATCTGGCAGCCAATCTCCTCCACCAGATCAGTATGGCTTTTCTCCTAGTATGTCATGTCCAAAGAGTGGGCCCTTCCATAGCAAGGAATCTGCTGTTGTAAATGCTGAGCATACTTCTGATGGGGAGGGGGAAGTTGTAAAAGGCTCCTGTAGGGCTCATTTCCCCACAGAAATTCTGCAGTATTCTCAGCTGCCATGGGCCTCATTCCCCTGCCTGATCCCTACACAGAGCTCACAAAGGAAGTTAGAAGGCAGTCTGACCAGCCCAAACGCAGAAAGATCTGAGTTCTGAGCATTGCCCAGCAAGAGTGGTGGAACAGTAGTAAATTCCTCCCTTTCTCTCCCTGTGTGAACTATTTTAAGTAGCAGAAAGGGCAGTAAGACTATACTTGGCTACAGAACAACTAAAGGAAAAAATAATAATCAAAAGGGAAGAACTGCTTCTCATAGATGAGGAAGAAACAGAAGAAAAACACAGGTGATCCTCAAAGCCTTAAGGAGAGTTTATCTCCAATAGCACTTCCCAGTCCCCAAATAATGAAAGCCACCCAGAATGTCCTGTCCCTGATGAGAGACACAGACTTCAGATATTGGATGTCCAAAATGACTAAGAAGATCCATGAGCAGTTGGCAGCAAGAATCACCCAAGCCATCCAGAAAGTAAACGTTGAAATGGCCATTATAAGAAAGAACAATTTTGAAATCCTGGGGAATTGAAAAACTTCTTCATGGAATTTCAAAGCACAAACAAGCCTAGGTAGCAGAATCAAATGGACAGAGGAAATAATATCAGAGCTTTAAGATAAAAATATTTAACTAACCCAGTCTGACAATAACAAGGAGAAAATGCTCAAAAAAATAAATAAATAAAAATAAGAAAAGAATATGAGAGATGTGGGACTATGCAAAGAAACTAAATCTACAGTTGACTGGCATCCCTGAAACAGAAGAGGGAACTGAGAACTCCTCAGAACAAGCCTTCTATAAAATCATACAAGAAAAATTTCCATAATTCCCTAGGGAGGTGGGACCCAAATGCAAGAGATTTAGAGAACCCCTGCAAATGTGAAGACTATTCACAAGACACATTGATAATCCATCTCCACAAGGTAATTATGAAAGAAAAAAAAATCCTAGAGGCAGGTAGAGAGAAGGATCAAACAACATACCAGGGAATATTCATCAGATTGCAGCAAACTTTTCAGCAAAAACCCTACATCTTCAACATTCCCAAAGATAATCAATTCCAGCCAGGAATTTCTCACTCCCCTCCACCAAACTAAGGTTCATCAATGACGGAGAATTAAAATCCTTCCCAGTTATCCAAACCTTAAGAGAATATGCCATCTCCAGACCAGCCCTTCAGGAGATCCTTAATAAAAGCTTTGAGCACAAAAAGGAAAGTCTATTCCACCCATCACAAAAGCACAGGCAAGCACAGAGTTAATAAAGCATACAGATCATCCACAAATCTAATAATAAAAAGGAAGTAAAGCAACATCTTAAGAGTCTTATGATGAATAAATCCCCACATATTAATAATAAACTTGAACATGAGTGATCTGATTGCACTACTAAAAAGGCATAGAGGAGCAAACTGGATAAAAAAACATTATTTAACATTTTGCTGCCTCCAGAAAATCCATCTCACTGCAAAGGACACCCACAGGCTCAAGGGGAAGGGCAGCAAGTCTCAACAGTTGACTGTAAATAGATATGCCATCATCCAGGCTTTGTTAATTCATTTATGGACCACAGGTAGAGTAGATTTAGCACAAATCTTGAGATGCCTAGGATTTTCGGAATGGTAAATAAACATTGGCTCTACTTCAAGTCATCAGGTGTATTAACCCCTAATGAGAGTCCGCCTGTCCTTTAAAGCTTTGATGTCAGGCATTGACTTTTTCTCTCTAGTAAGAAAAGTCCTAGGTGGCATATTTCTCCCAATAAAAGTTTGTTTTATCTACCCTGAAAAATCTGTTGTTTCATGTAGCCTCCTTCACCAATGATCTTAGCTAGATCTTCTGAATAACTTGCTGCAACTTCTACATCAGCACTTGCTGTTTTGCCTGGTACTTTTATGTTATGGAGACGGCTTCTTTCCATAAATCTCACACACCAGCCTCTGCTAGCTCCAGACTTCTTCTGCAGCTTCCTTACCTCTCTCAGCCTTCTCAGAAAGGAAGAGTTGGGGCCTTGCTCTGGATTCAGATTTGGCTTAAGAGAATATTATGTGTGGTTTAATCTTCTATCTAGACCACTCAAACTTTCTTCATACCAGTAATTAGGCTGTTTGGTTTTCTTATTATTTGTGTGTTCATTGGAGTCACTTTTTGTTTTCTTATTTTTCCTTTGCATTCACAATTTGTCTAAGTTTTTGGTACAAAAGCCTAGCTTTTGACATATCTCAGCATCTAAAATGCCTTTCCCACTAAGCTTAATCATTTTCAGCTTCTGATTTAAAGTGTGAGATATGTGACTTTTTCTTTCACGTAAACACTTAGAAACCATTGTAGGGTTATTGGCCCAATTTCAATATTGTGTGTCAGAAAAGAGGGAGGCACAAGGAGAGGGGGGCAGGGAATGGCTATTTGGTGGAGCAGTGAGAACCCTTACGATAATTCTCATTTAAGTTTGCCATCTTATATAGGTGCATGACACAACTCCAGCATTAACAATAACATTAAAGAGTAGTGGCCACAGGTCACCATAGCAGATATAGTAAAAACATAACAGATATATAAAGCAATGCACAATAAAGTGAAGTGTGCCAGAGTAAGAGTTCCTTCTTTGAATCTTCACCAGCATGTGTTATTTTTTGTCTTTTTGTAATAGCCATTCTCACTGGGGTGAAGCAATGTCTCATTGTGGTTTTGATTTGCAGTTCTCTGATAATCAGTGATGTTAAGCATTTTTCGTGTATCTGTTGACCATTTGTATGTCTTCTGTGCAAGAATGTCTCAAGTCTTTTGCTCACTTTTAAATTGGATTATTTTGGGGCTTGGTAGCTCAGCCTATAATCCTAGCACTTTGGGAGGCCGAGGTGAGTGAATTGCCTGAGCCCGTGGGTTCGAGACCCGACTGGGCAACTTGGTGAGACCTCATCTCTACAACAAATCAAAAAATTAGCCGGGAGTGGTAGCGTGCGCCTGTAGTTCTGCTACTTGGAAGGCTGAGGTGGAAGGATCACCAGAGCCCAGCAGGTCGAGGCTGCGGTGTCCGGGATCGGCCACTGCACTCCAGTCTGGGCGACAGAGTGAGACTCCAACTCAAAAAAAAATAGTAAAGAAAGAATCTATGAACTGGGAAAAAAGATTACAAACTATGCATTAAAGACCTAACATCCAGCATCAACAAGGAACTCAAATAAATGAAAGAGAAAAACAAACAGATCCCATTAATAAGTAGGCAAAGGACATATACAGACACTTCTCAAAGGGGGTCATAAAAGCAGTCAATAAATACATATAAAAAGTTCAGCCACACTAATCGTCAGAGAAATGCAAATTAAAACTGTGATGGGATACCACCTAACCACCTAGCATCGATAGGAATGATTATCATTAATAAGACAAAAACAACAGGTTCTGGCATAACTGTGGAGAAAAGGGGATACTTCTATACTGTTGGAGGGAATGTAAACTAGTTCAACCTCCATGGAAAGAAGTGCAGTGATACCTCAAAGAACTAAAAATCGAGCTTCCATATGATCCAACAACACCCCTCGAGGGAAAATACCCAGAGAAACTTGAATTGCTCTGCAAAAGACACCTGCATGTGCCTGGTTATTGTAGCACTATTCACAATAGAAAAAGCATGGAACCAACACAGATGCCCACTGCAAGTGAAATGGATGAAGAAAATGTTGTACATATTCGTAATGAATTATTATACAGTCATAAAGAACATAACCATGGTTTTTGCAACAACATGAATGTAGCTGGAGGTCATCGTACTAAGCAAATCATTGCAGGAACAAATAACTGAATATTACATATTTCCACTCATCAGTGGGTCCTGAGCACTAGTCACACTAGCACAAGAATGAGATCAGCAGATGCTGAACACTGCTAGAAGAGGGAGGAAGGGAGAAGGGAGGGGGGCATGCAACAGTACACTTGGTAACTGGTCCACCATCAGGGGAGAGAGAGGACCAGTTAGAAGACCAAGCTTCACCTGCATGCAACCTACTTATGTAGTAAATCCCCACCTGTGTACAACTCTAAAATAATAATAAAAAACTATCAGTAAATCAAAAAAGCCAGGAAGAATAAATTTATAATGAGAGAAGAAAAAGTCAGTCAAGAGAAAAGACAAATGAAAAAAAGAGAGAAAATTAATTGAAAAGATTAAAACAGCTTATATAAATATATGTCTACGCAAAAGGATAGTAGAAATTTATAAGTATGTCAACAAGAGTCATGGGAGATATGAAAATCAAATAGAATGTCTATATATGAAAAGGGGAAAAATAAATGGGAGAGGATTAGCAGCAAATTAGACACTACAGAAAATAAATGAACATAATTATATAACTATAAAAAACTATTCATAATAAAGCCCAGATAAGAAAAAAGTAGAAAAAAATAAAGTGGACAGGATATCATTGAGGTGTGGGACATTATAAAGCAAACTAACATAGTGCAGTTGGAAAGAGAGAAGGATAGTAGAGAAAGCTGGTAATAAAAAAAATAGTGAAGAAAGAATGAACAAAACATTTTCAAATGTGGGTATACTACAAACCCTAGGATTCAAAATGCTCAGTGAAACTCAAGCAAAATGAACATGAGGGATTCTGCACCAAGGTACTTTATAATAAAGTTATTCAGCCGGGCTCGGTGGCTCAGCCTGTAGTCTCGCGCCTTTGGGAGGCTGAGGTGAGTGGATTGCCTGAGCCCGCGGGTTCGAGACCTGCCTGGGCAGCGAGACCTCATCTCTACAATAAATCAAAAAATCAGCCGGGCATGGTAGTGCGTGCCTGTAGTTCCAGCTACTTGGAAGCTGAGCGGAAGGATCGCCGGAACCCA
>NW_007252780.1:177753-184627 GCF_000164805.1 Carlito syrichta | reverse complement strand
AAATAAATAAATAAATAAATAAATAAATAAATAAATAAATAAATAAATAAAATTTATTCAAAAAATAAGTAAAAAGAAATTTTAAAGCAATTTGAAAACAGACACATTGTGTTTAAATATTTAAAAATAATAACTGCAGACATCTTAAGAAACTGTGCAGACTAGAGCACAGAGGAGCAAAACCCTTTAATGTGCTGAAATATAAAAACTGTCAACTGAAAATTCTATAATCAGAAAAGTTCCTTTTCATAAATGAAAGCAAAAATAAAACTTTTCAGAAATATGGAAGACAAGAAATTTTATTTTAAAAAAAGGACAGCAAGATATATTAAAGAAAATTGTTTAAAAAAATGAAAATAATACAAAGTAGAAATTTGGATCTCTGCACAGGAACGAAGAGTATAGGAAATGGTAATTGGAAGTGTAAGTACATAATATTTTAGCAATGTCTTTAAAAATAGTTGATGCTTAAAGCAATAATAATATAAGAATAGTACTAGCAATGTATTGTGGGATTTATAACATACACATAGATAGATATAAAATGTATGACAAGAATAGCACAAGGGCTGGAAAAGGGTAAATAAAAGCATACTGTTTTAGGGCTAATGTATTCTGATGCCAAAACAAAAGCAGCAGAATCAGTACAAACCGCTGCTGCAGGAGCAGCCTCCACTGCCGGATTGGGAAGAGACAGGCGATGAGGAGGATGAGAATCCCATCGGACCAACCAGCCTTCTGGGCCCTCCCCCAATGGTCAATGGAAAGCCTGGTGACCCAAGTCAGCTCTTTCACAGAGGTCGTCCTGGATCAAGGGGACCAATTATTGCACCACTGCTGAGTCTTCTACCTCCTCCCCAGGGTAAAGGCTCAATTCCGGGATGCTTTGGCTCCAGGTCTGGCCCATATAGTTGTGGTTAATGGGGGCTCAGTGCTGGACATTCTTTTCTGGGGCCAGGCCATGGGGGTCCCTCCAGGGGAAGCTTTCTCAAAGAGCAGGGAAATCCTCGAAGACTCAAAACCTGGTCTCTTATCAAGAATATTTGTCCATCCAAGGATGATCCCCAGGTTATAGAAGACAAATCCGTCTGCCCTGTCTGCTGACACTTTGCCAAAAAGGGCTACTGTGGACACGAGGACCTCTGTGCCTTCTACCACCCTGGCACCAGTGGACCTCCTCTGTGAGACTGTGCCTTTCCATCCAGGCTGGAAGGAGCCTTCTGTTGACCTAGTGGTCATGTATTTCCACGTGGCCCTTTGATGACCACTGTGAGGCTCTTCCACCCACCCAACACCCTCAGTAAGTGACACATCTACCCCATCCGCCTCTTGCCCCATCTGGGGGTCCAGAGTTGTGTTTCATCACTGGTGCAAAGTTAGTGCACATTCATCTGATCCAGCCTCCAGAGACTTGCCTTTGGGACCCAGCTTTGCCCTCTTCAGTTGCCTCCTGGATCTTTCTTGTGCATCTGTCCACCTGTTCCCAGTACTGTCCTCAATTCCTGAGAGTCCTGGAGTGGTTTCCTACCATTTCCTTCTAGCTGCTTGTCTTAAGTCTTTTTGTGAGACACCTTTTCCACCAATGTTGTCAGCTGCTTGTGAAACTCACCAGGTTATCTCACCTGGGGTCAAGCTTGGGTGACTGGTACAGTTACTCCCAGAAAGGGCAGTTTGCTTTTAGATTTCCTAGTTTCTGTCAGTAGCATGATCCCTACCTCTGTGGTCTGTGATCACTGTGCTTCATGGAATTGTGCATCCCTTTGTAGCCTTTCTCAGTGTCTGTGGCATTTTTGTGACTTCCCAACACTAGAATAAATTTTTCTGCCAAAATAGGTGAGTTTCTTGATGGCCTCTAGACTATTCTACCTCCTAACATTGGAGAATTGTGAAACTTTCCATAAGACTACCTCCCTGGTTCTCCCCATTCTTCTGATGTTGGTTTTCCTGGATCTGACATTGGCCAGGGAGACATCTTGTAAAGCCTCTGATGACTTTACCCTACCTAGCTCCTCTCCAGGCCATCTTAGTTAGACTGTGTCAGGCAATCAACGCTTTCATTTGAATTCTGTGAATATCCACCTGGCTTATTCTGGGGTGGAACCTGGACAATTACTGCTGCCCTCTTCCAACCTTCTTCTTCTACACCCTGGCACTGATTGTTTCCTATGAAAATGGCAGTGAAGTCAGGCTTGGTGGCTCAGCCTGTAATCCCACGCCTTTGGGAGGCTGAGGTGAGTGGATTGCCTGAACCCATGGGATCAAGACCCACCTGGGCAGCGAGACTTCATCTCTACAATAAATCAAAAAAATCAGCCGGGTGTGGTAGCGCGCGCCTGTAATTCCAGCTACTTGGAAGACTGAGCGGAAGGATCACCGGAGCCCAGCAGGTCGAGGCTGCGGTGGCCGGAAGCGGCCACTGCACTCCAGTCTGGGCCACAGAGTGAGACTCCAACTCAGAAAAAAAAAAGAAAAAGAAAATGGCAGTGAACATGTTTAGCTTTGAACTGGCCCTGAGGAAATGGGTCAGGAGTTATGTAGGCAAGAGGGATGGATGAGAGCAGTTGGAGAACTGAGAATGAGTTTCTTTTTCTTTTTTACATTTTTTATATTAGTAATAAATGCAGTGAAAACCAAAAAAAATAACAAGGCTAATATATTTGAGGTGATATAATTTTATTTGAAAGTAAAATGTGATGAATTTATGCCATATACTATAGAAACCTAAAATACTAGCAAAACAAATAAACAAAATGAAATACACAATGTTTAGCTAATCAATAAAGAAGACAAAAGCAAATCTCAAAAAAGTTTAATCTTAAAGATGACAGAAAAAAAGTTGAAGAAACAAAGGTGGAAGAATGACAGAACAAAACCACATCAGTAATTACATTTACTATGAATTATCTATATAATCCAATTAAATAACTGAGAATTACTGGGAAGAAACAAAAGTGTAAGACTCAATTATTGTTGAATTAAAAGAAACTCATTTTAACTATAAAGAATCAGAGACAGTTAAAATATATTACGGAAATAATATAACATACCAACACTAATTAAAAGAAAGTTGGAGTATTAATACCCCCAAAAGTACACTTCAGAATAAGGAATATTCCAGAAACAGGGGAGGTTAATGCAAGAGTCAATGTCACCAAGAAATAACAATGTATGCACCTAACAACTGAACTTGAAAATACATAAGGCAAAAATAATAGAACAGAAAGAAAAGAATGGAAAAAACTACATTCACATTTCAAGGATACTCTATCAGTAACCTATAAAACAAATAGAGAGCAAATAAGTAAAGTTATAGAAGATCAACTCTATGTTTCTATTTACAGGTAATTCCTTTAAAAAGCACTGTAGTAACAGCTAGTAGATCAGTCATTAAGAGGGCCATTGTCTGGAAAGGTTTCGACTGACTACAAAGGAGCAAGAGAAAACTTTTGGGGTGAAAAATATATCTCATATCTTGAAAGAGGTGTTGGTTACATGATCATATCCATTCATTAAAGTCATCAAAATATACACTTAAAATAAGTAACTTTTGTTCACTAAATTTACCATAAAAGTGCACATTAAAACAATCTTATCTATATTTCTCATTTATAACTGCAGTTAACATCATTTCTTTGAAATAATAATCTAAGAACAATCTCTATCTATTGCTTTTATTTTAAGATACTACAGTAAATCTTACAAAATATTTCACCATGTTTGTTATTAATTCATTGTTTCTCAAATGCTCACATAACCCTTCAAATTATGTATTTCCTTTACCATTTGGTTTCTTCTCGACTGGCACTGCCAGTAGAAATGCCTGATGGAAAGTGAAAATTAAAAGGAAGAAGAGGTTTGCTTTTTCTCCCATTTACTTTCTTACCTGACAGCATCCTCCTACCAAGACTTTCATCTCTCTAGGGTCAATTTATTTGAGAAGCAGCAACTGATTTCAGTGTACAGTTTCTCACATGCTCCAAAACAATGGCCCACCTCAGAAGTAACAAAGTCAGTCAGTCACATACGCCAAATTATAAACAAAGTAGGTACTATAATCATATTGAGACAAGTTTATTTTCCATGATGGTCTACAGGACAAAATGTGTTTCTCCAACAAATTGAAATGTCATGGAAAATGAAATTTAAAGGCTACAGAGTTAAATAAATTTGAGACAAAATTCAAAGTTGTAGATGGATACTTTGACGATAAAAACAAAGTTTCATGACAATTGAGGAAATGTGAATACGAGCTAGGTATTAGGTGGTATTAAGGAATTTTAATGCTTAAGCAATGTTTTAGATGCAAAAATGGTATGTTTTATTTTTTAAAAACCTTGTCAATGTAAAACATACTTCAGGTAGTGATTAATATAAAAGCATGGTATCTTAGAATTGCTGAAGGGATACAGTCATAAAAGAGCAAGGAATAAGTTATACAATATTTGAACACTGTTATTAATTGTTGAAGCTGAATAATAAGTACCAGGAGCTCATGATCTTAGTCTCTAATTTTTTTATGTTAAAAACTTACAAAACAAAACATTATAAAGGGAGTCACACTAGGATAGCATGTAGGTTTTTTCTAAAATTTTAATTTCACATAATTTCTAACTTTTGTCAAAACTATAGTTTAAAAGGGCCTTGTAATTTAAAATCTTTTGACAGCATCCTATTGTCAAATATATCAAATGTTGATTATAAATATTATAAGTACATTTTATTGCCTTAGAGAAAATTTTGCAAACTGCTAACAACTGTTTTAGCCAGGAAATTCTAAGTGCTTGACTCACTGCTTGTTAGTCACACCAAAATCTCAGTAGCTAAACAAATTTTATTCCTTGTTTGAGTCACCATCCAGTGCAAGTTGGTGTACTGAGAATCCCAGTCTGATATCCTACCACTCAGGATCTCTTAATTTATGACGGAGAATAAGAAAAAAAAAGAAAAATCAAAGTAGCCTCCTATGAGAACAAGTAGAGGGAATAACTATGTAAGCATTGGTGAGTCAAGGAAATTTTCCCAAAAGAAGTAACACCTCTAAACTAAACAACAAACAAGAAATAAAAAGATCAAGATGTTAGCCAAGTGAAAGTGGGGTTTTAATGTCAGCCCCAATCCCCAGACTGAGGGCAAAGTGCGTGTAAAGACTTGCATGCTGGCAGAGCATCTGAACGTTGGATAAACTATGAGGAGTAGATACTTTTGAATCCTAGATTAGAAAGGAGAAAAGAAATAGCAATAGATGAAGCTGGAAAGAAAGTTAAGACAGATTGGTAACAATTTTTTATGTTCAGGAATTTACTTTAGCCTGATGTCAATGAGAAGCTAACTGAATACTTCAGTAAGAGATAATATTGGCTTTAAAAAAAAAATTTAAATTTATTTCCTAGAAACTCTAATTTTTGCTGAAGTTGTGTCTCAAAAGGGTGTTACAGTTTTAAAACTTTGGATAACATTCTATTATTTAAAAAATAATGTTTTCTTATATATTAAACTTTATTTTCTTAGAGGAAAAAGAGAGAGGATAGAGAGGTTATGTATTACCAACAAGTTTTTAAAAGTTAAGACCTATGTACCGTAGCCAAGTGATATGGGATGCACCATGTTTTGAAGTGCAATATATTCTAGAAAAATCATTTTAGCTTCTCTGACAAAAATAAATGCTGATCTCTTTTGCTAGCATTATTTACTTAAACTTTTCTGTTAAGATGTAGAATTTGAAGCCATTTAATTCACACAAAGAGAATAAATTGATGTAATTTATACACACTTATTTAGAACAACTTAAACAATACAATAAACATTTTTTAATATTCAAAAATTTAAATTTTATTTATGTCTTTTTGATTTTCAACTTGACTTTCTAATAATAGCACATTTGCATTTACTTTTTCTGTATTTTCTTACATGAACAGAAATCATATACGCATAGATATCGCTAACTATACATGCATATATATAGATAAACATACATATTTATTCAAGATTTATATTTCATATTTTAAATGTTACATAATAGTGGATTAAGTATGCTTTTTGGTGTCATTAATGATTGACATGTGAACACATTTGAGATTTACATACATATAGACTAATCTAGTTTATATTTGCATATTTTTATAATAAAAATTTACTATAACTAGAAAATTTAAAATATCATTTATAATACTATTTATTAAATATATATTATATTTTACTTACTTGAACATATGATTATGCTATTACTTATTTTAAAGTTCAAGCAACCTTAAATACTCTGAAAAAATTTTTAAAGTTTAGTATCATCCTGTAGCAGAGACATGGGTAAGCTATCTATTAAATAATGTTTAATATTTCCTTTTAATAGAGTTTTCAAGACATTTAAGAATAAGATGTGAGTACCAAAATATGCAAATATAAATTTAGAATTTATATCTCATTAGCAGCTTCTGATAGCTTTTGTAAAACATGTTTATGCAAAAAGGTATTTTGATAATTTTGAAAATCAAATAAACCAAAATTATCCTGCTACATCTTGTAAAACATTTCAATTAAAATTACTGCATGTAATATGTGCATTTAATATTTTAAAAATATTTCAAACCCCTTAAAACAGATTGTCTCTTTTGTTGTTAAAAATATATATGTATGCACACACAAACACATATATATTTAGCAAAAGGCAAATTAGATATAACTAAGTATAAATATAATAAATAAGGCCGGGCTTGGTGGCTCAGCCTGTAATCCCGTGCCTTTGGGAGGCTGAGGTGAGTGGATTGCCTGAGCCCACGGGTTCGAGACCCACCTGGGCAGCGAGACCTCATCTCTACAATAAATCAAAAAATCAGCCGGGCGTGGTAGCGCATGCCTGTAATTCCGGCTACTTGGAAGG
>NW_007252780.1:161253-177733 GCF_000164805.1 Carlito syrichta | reverse complement strand
AGGGAAGAATCACCGGAGCCCAGCATGTCGAGGCTGCGGTGGCCGGAAGCGGCCACTGCACTCCAGTCTGGGCGACTGAGTGAGACTCCAACTCAAAAAATATATATATATATATAATAAATATAGACAAATCTTTTTGTTTATATTCATCTAATACAAAGTAATGGTCAATCCTCACTCCCTTTCCTCACCCTCCATTCCAGAATTAACATATGGACACATTCAGATACAAACTCAGTCATTTCTCATTGCTTACTTAATAAAATACAGATCTGGCTACTAAAATAAAAAAGGACAATCAATTTTATCTTTAAATTATTTTTATAGCAATTTTATTTTGCTGTGTTCTTAGTAGGTGCTAGGAGAAATAATTTTATGTACATAATCTTTTTTACTTCATAAAAAATCTGTGGAATATTCTCTCTACCAAATAATCTACCTGTAGTAAAACCTTGAAGTATAAGTTAATTTGAATATCATGTAAGTGATTAGATCAATAATTATTGTTGCAGATCTCTAAAACCATATTCTGAAATAAGAATTCCTCATCCATATACACACTAAATATTGTATAAATAATATAATCTGAGTTCTGTTCTTCATATATATTTCTCCTCACAAAGGAGTTGCTGGTATTGTTTTCATCAATAAAACTAAGTATTTTTCTTCTTCCAAAACTTTATATTTGATAAACTGTAAGAAGTAAATATTTTTGTAAAGTCTATGGATGCTCACTTTCTGCTTATTCTTGATTACTGAAATCTTAATCTTTACATCTGTAAATGATTAAAATACACATCTTAGGTAGGTTTTGTCTCCCTCCAATGTGCTCTGTACTGTGGTTGAAATGTTTGTCCCCTCCAAAACTCATGTTAAAATTTAATTTCCATTATAACAGTACTAAAAAGTGAGACTTTTAAGAGTTGATTAGGGCGTGAGGCTCTATCCTCATAGGTGGATAATTGCCCTTATCACAGAATTGAGTTTGTTATGAAAGTGAGTTTGTTATGCAAAGGCAAAGCAAATTTGACCACCCCACACCCCATTGCTCTCCCTCTCCTTTTCCCTCTCTCTCTTTCTTTTTCTTCATCTGGCCTTCCACCAATGATGACATGACAAGTAGGCCCTTGCCAGATACAATTACCATGTTCTGGGACATTCCAGCCTCCAAAACTGTGAGTCAATAAATTTCTGTTCATTGATCATTCTTAAATATTCTGTTATAGCAGCACAAAACAGAGGAAGACACTTTAGAAAATTTAAATTTTATGTAACTTCACTTTGGCACACAGTAAAAGTTAACATAATATACTTCCAAGGTACACTGGCAAAAGTAAAGTCCTCCAAATACTTTCTGTAATTTTCACTTGACAATGAATACATAATAAAATAAAGGAAACCTTAAATTTCTGATAGTGTTATTTACTCATTTCACATTATATATTGTCTCTTCTTCTAATCTAATTATTTCCAGTTCTTGTGAGAATGTATTTGTTTCTTCAGCAAATGTCATTCTACTCTCTGCTACAGTTAGGGTTCTATGTGCTAGATCAATGAGAGTGGCATTTCAAACCCCTTAAGGGGAAAAATCACTTCTTGTTTGGAATCTGAGTTTAGAAGATTGTCTCTTTTGTTGTTTAGTCCCATTTCTTGGCATTAAATTCTCCTTTGACAGCTCAAGGGTGTAAGTTGCAGCCACTTCTTGTTCAAATTAATGAAAAATACACTCATTATTATAACCTTCATTTTATACATGAATAAACTGATATTTACAACAAAAAACTTTTTTCTAGCGTAAATCATGATAGATTTTTAACCCAGGAATTTTATTCTAAGTCTGGTTCTTTTCTGGCTACAAAAAATATGATCATGTCTAGCTTCTATTTTTCATTATTGAACACTTGGGACAAAGCAGATCCTCCTTCTTAAAGACTTCATGTCAGCTGAATATCTCAGATTGATGCTTCTCCTATTCAGAGGAAATTACAGAGGCCCTTTGCTTCGGGCTCAGTGATTTCTTCTGATTTGATTTCAAATATGATCCTCACCTTAGTAGTTAGTGTGAGAATTTGTTTCTTAGGACTAGACCTCTGAGTCTTACCCTACTTCTAGTAATAAAACTAGAATGCACACTTATTAATCACCTTTTGCATCCAATACACTGTGCTAGGATAAATACTGTACAACAAATTATAATATATAACAAGATATAAAACAAATGAGAAGTTTTAAAAAGTGTTATTAAATTTAGATGAATAAACTGTCTTAATATCCACTAGGTTCCCAAATTCCTTAACCCTTTTGAAACTTTTCTATACAGTTATTGTCATACACTCATGGAATCAACAAGAACAAAGTACTTAAAATTCTGGCATTGAAATCCTGACCCCATTACATAGGAAACAGAAGAGGTTTCACCACTCATACCCTTCAAACACCCATATTCTACCTACCCATCAAAACTTCTGGACCTGTAAGTGGCACTGTCTTATTCTTAACTCCCTCCCTGATATATGCTACAGCATATGTTATTGCATAGTTTTGCTTCCCTGGAATAAAATATCCTGCAATACTGAAATTTTGTCCCGCTGCTACATATCCTTTTTATTTTGTTGCTGTTTTTATTATTTACTTATTTTTATTGTTAAAAATCCCAATTGACATGTAAGTATAACTCATACATATTTGGTTTTGTTTTTTGGCATGTGTTCAACTACATTACTGTATTACACCAATTTATTGGTAACTTTCAACCCAGTTAGAATAGCAGAATTCAAACAATTGTGATTCTCTTACTGTCAAGACATTACCTTCCTTAAAAAATTAAAGTAAAATGTCCAATATTATGCTATTGTATTTGCAGATTCCCCCCAAATCTCATGGTAATTAAAACCATCAACTTTTCTAAAATTTTTGTAATATTTAGGACTGAAAATCATAAAGAACTTAAGCCCTTAAAATTAGGGCATGGCACAAGTTTATTATCTGTCAGCCACTTTTTAATGAAATTCATTAGTGTCTTAAGAGTTTCTGTATCCATTATCTTCTTGTGTATAAGGAAAACAAGGAGAAAAATTTATATTCACACTTAGAATATATGCAGTGACCTAGTTTCTATTCCTGGATTTTCTGCTGTTCTATGTCAAGTCTCCTAACCACTTGTGCCTCTTCCTCGTCTGTAAAATAAGAATAATAATCACCTCCGACATCATAGTGAAAGAGGATTAATGAAATGCCTAAGAAAAATTTTAGTTATTTGGAAAATGTGTCAAGAAGGGATACTCTTTGTGAGAGAATCTCTTAAAAAGTGGCACTTCCTATGGAATCATGGAAAGATTCCTTTAATAAAAATGTATCATTTTTTGGGAATATGTTTAAGAGTAAGCTACCTTTGAAGAGATATTTTAATGTGTTTCAATTTTATATGAAGTGTTGATGTTGATAAGTTCAAAGTGGTTTTTTTTAAAAAAAAACAACTCTGTTTTAATTCCATTTTAGTGTTATTGAAAAACATTTAAAAGAAGGCGGTGTTTCTTAGTGAAGTCATGGATAAATGAGTGAATGAAGAATGACTGAGCCATATGGTCTTAGAACTGAAGGACAAGTGATGGTTATCATTTAAAATAATTGGAGATTGCACTAGTTTACACTCCCACCAAAAATGTAGATCCCCCTACTGGGAATACCCCCAGAGAAATTCAAATCACTCTGAAAAAGATACCTGCACATGCATGTTTACTGCAGCATTATTCACAATAGCAAAAATATAGAACCAACCGTGCTGCCTATTGAAAGAGGACTGGATAAAAAAAAAAGTGATATATATACACAATGGAATATTATGCAGCCATAAAGAAGGACAAAATCAAGAACTTCACAGCTACCTGGATGGAATTAGAGTCTATAATACTGAGTGATCTATCACAAAAACAAAGAACTGAGTATCACATATTCTCACTCATAAGCAGACCTTAAACAATTATCATAGTACTATAAGAAAGAGATTGTCAGTAGTGGAAACTGCCAGAGGAGGAGGAAGGGATTGGCAATAGTAAAAAACTGCCAGGGAAGTGGGGGCACACCTCATCAACAAGGGTACCTGCATAATGAACATTTGTATACCTAATCCTGAATTGTACCCACATCTTTCAAATAAAAAAATAAAATAAAATAAAATAACCAATTCTGGGCAACCCCCCTCGGGTCCCCTTTCACTGCGAGAACTTTTCTCTCCTCTTATTAAATCCTGCTTTCAATAAAATAAAATAACCATTCCAAATGACTCACCATGATGAGGATTGCACTTTGGAAAAAAAGACTTTTTTGCTGCTGAAAATGTCTTCTGTGCTTAAAATTCGAGCATCTCTCCTGTGGTATCTTCTGAGGTGAGTGAGACATCATCACACTTTGAAGGTGATTGCCACCTATTTATTATACTGTGCCTCAGCAGAGATAAAAACCACCAAAGGCCCCCACGAAGTTAGTGAAACCTCAACAGTTGTTGTGCAGGCTTTGTAACATTTGAAATGAAGAAAAAACTGAATTCTAACAATTAATCAGTAGGATAGAGCATAAAAAACATAAAATAAACAGGTATTTTGTTATTTCTAATGTAACATATTATTATATATACTGCAATAGATTAAAAAATTTAAGATCTTAAAACAGCATAAATGTATTATCTTACAGTTCTGGAAGCCAAAAAACTACTATCAATTTCATTGGTTCAAAGTCAAGTGTTGAAATCTTTGGGATCTCTGAAGAAAATTATTCAAGAATTATTTTCCCATCCAAAGTCCATTAAAAGCAACACAAATATTTTCTGAATAAATGAATATTACATTCATAATTCTGACCATAAAATATTCAATACATAGGCTTTATTTGGTCATTTCTCTTAAAATGTCAACTGTATATAAAATTTGTATTGCTTGGCTTGTGTTACCTTCATCTGTCTTCAAAGTGCATCACCCCAATATCTACTCATATTGCATTCTCCTGTTCTTTGTCAAATCTCTCTTTACACTCCTCTTATTAAGCTAGTTATGATTACATTTACAGTACACACAGATATTCCAGCATAATTTCTCCATCTCAAAATCTTTAAATGAATCTCATCTGTAAAACACATTTTGCTATATGAAGTAACACTCACAGGTTTCAGGAATAAGATCTGAATAACATTTTGGGACTATTATTTAGACTTCCACAGAAACTATATGCTGTTATACAGAACCTCCTTCTCATATTCCACTGCAGGCGCGCACACACACACACACACACACACACACACACACACACACACACACACACTCACTCTCACACCACTCCCAAACATGAAAAGACTAACAAAAAAAATTCACCAGGACAAGCGCCCATACTGAGTGGCAGCCATTGATTTGGTAAACAATTGGTTGTGAAAAGTATGGAAAATGGAAAATTAGAGATGTAATACAGATTAATTGCCTGTGTAATTGCCAAATGTGCAATTTTACTCATAAATGGAAGTGGTGTTTATAAACAAATGTGCACTATATCTAAGAATTTAACTGAATTCTTTGTATGTTAATCTTTGATCATTTCTTTTAAAAATCTCTTCTCCCCAAAATGTATATATTGAATAAATATATACACCCCCACTGTGAAAACTCCATTTCGTAATAGTAACGATGGAAAGTATTTCTTTCTGCTTTGTCGGTATGGAAGATAATTCAACGATCTAAAAAAATTAGAGGTTAAATTCAGATCAATGTATTTCAGTCATGCGAATGCCATCAATGCTGCTATATATTTTGAATCATAAATCCGCTTACTAAAGTTGTGGATTTTTAGTAACTATGATATTTAAATTATGATTAATATTTAAAATTTAAATGTGCTGTGTCTTCATATTTTATATAAGACCCAGGCCCAAAAAAAATTACTGCCATTTCAAATAAAATCTAATCATTCCACTGCAGAAAACCAATGATATCAAATTTAATGTAAATTTTTGTGAGCTTGGTCCTTCACAAACATCATTTTATTTTATATTTAGTCTGGCAAAAATAACAAGGAGATGCAGCTTAAGCTTATCAATAATTAAACATTGAGTCTTTGAAAAATGATCACTTTAAAAGAGAATCATTAAAACAGACAATTTGTTTCTGTTTATTCTGAAAGTGGAAACCAAGTACAATTTTTTCTTTTGTACAGTTTAATATTAGTCATTTATATATACAGGTTTGTTTTTCCTTTTTTTTTGCCATTTTAATCCATAGAGAAATTCATATGGATTTTCATGTAATCTTATCTTAGAAATTTTTGGAAATGCATTGTTTAGGAAAGAAAATAATCTTCATAATTTCAAATACACAAAAAATAATACGGGAATGTTGAAATGAAAAACTCCATTTTATTTTACCTGTCAAAATCTCTTTATTTTTACCTATTTGCATATGGAGTTAAATCTTTTTTTCAATTATCTATTTTTTATTATTTTAGAACTATGAGATGCATGTGAGAATTTATTGCATAAGTATATCATATGAAGACGAGGGTTGGGCTTTTATGCAACCTCCCCCGAATCTTCAGTAGTGGATGGTACCCAATGGGTGGTTTTGTGTCTCTTAAACACCCTCTCTCCCTCTCATCTTTAACAGTTTCTAGTGTCTATTGTACCTGTCCTTGAGCCCATGTGTGCCCAATGTTTAGTGTTCAATTAAGAGTGAGAGCATGCAGTATTCACTTTTTCATTTCTATGATAATTCAACTGGAAAGGCAGTCTGAAGCTGCATCGGTGTTGCTGCAAAGGGAATTATTTTGTTCTTCTTTGTGGCTGCATAGTATTCCATCCTGTATATATACCACATTTTTTTTAACCAGTCCACCTTCAAATGGGCATCTGGTGAGTTGTATGATTTTGCTACTGTGAATCGTGCAGCAATAAACTTATGAGTCTTTTTGGTAGAGCTATTTGTGTTTCTTTGGGTATATACATGGAAGTGGAATTGCTGGGTCAAATGGTAGTTATTTAAGAAAACTCCAAACTTCTTTCCACAGAGGTTGAACTAGCTTGCATTCCCACCAACAGTGGACAACTTCTCCCTTTCCTCCATAGCCTCACCAGGACCTGTTTTTTTGTTTTGTTTTGTTTTTAATAATAGCAATCCTGACTGGTAGGAGATGGTATCTCATTGGAATTTTTGTATTTCTCTGGTAATTAGCGATGTGGAGCATTTATTCACACATTTGTTGGCTGCTTGTGTATCTTCATTTGAGAAGAGTCTGTTCACATCCTTTGCCTGCTTTTTAATGGGGCTATTTGTTTTTTTCCTGTCAATTCATTTGAATTCCTTAGAGATTTGGGGCATTAAGCTTTGTTGGATACATAGTTTACAAATATTTTTTTCCCATTCTGTGGGTTGCCTCTTTCCTCTCTTGCTGTTTTCTTTTGCTTTGTAGAAGCTTTTTAGCTTGATAAGGTTCCATCCATCAATTTTAGTTTTTGCTGAATTTGCTTTTGAGGACTTGATCATTAGTTCATTACCTAGGCCAATGACCTGAAGGGTGTTCTTTAAGTTTTCTTTTAAGATTCCCGTATTGTGAAATTTCACATTTAAGTTTTTGACTCATTTTCCTTATTTTTTATATATGGTGATAGTAAGGGGTCCAGTTTCATTCTTCTGTGGGTGGTTAGCTGGTCTTTCCAGAATCATTTGCTCAATAGAACTTCCTTTACCTGATGTTTGTTTTGATTGGTTTTGTCAAAGATGGGTTGGTTGATGGTTGGTAGCTTTATTTCTAAGTTATCTATCCTATTCTATAGAGCTATGTCTATTTATTTATTTTTATCAGTATCATGCTGTTTTGGTTGCTGTAGGCTTAATGCCATCCTCTTTGCTCGTTTTACTGAAGTTTGCTTTAGTTATTTGGGCTTTTTTGTTTCTTTTCCTTTCATATGTATTTAAGTATTGCCTTTCTAGGTCTGTGAACAATGTTGCTGGTAGTCTGATACAGGAATTGCATTGAATCTGTCAATTGTTTTGGGTAGAATGGACATCTTGACAATACTGATTTTTCTAATCTATAATCATGGGTGTTCTTTCATTTGCTTGTGTCACCTTTGAATTTTTTGAGTAGTGTTTTGTAGTTCTCTTTGTAAATATCTTTCACCTCTTTGGTTAGATGGAAACCAAGTTTTTCTAATTTTTAATTTTTATTTTGTAATTATTTTTGGTGACTTTGTTAATGCGATTGTTTTTTGCCATTTAGAAATGTAGCTAGCTTTAAAGCATTAATATTATGTTCCATGGCTTCATCGAAGTCTGCTATCAGTGCTAGGAGGTTTTTGTTGTTTGTTTCGTTTTGTGTGGGTTTTTGGGCAGAATTTCCAGAATTTTCTAGGTATAGAGTCAGATCACTAACAAAGAGAAATAATTTAACTTCCTCTTTTCCTATTTGGATACCTCTAATATCTTTCTTCTGCTCAATTTCTCTGACTAGGAGTTTCAGTACTACATTAAGCAGAAGTGGTAAGAATGGACTTCTTGTCTTGTTCCAGTTCTTACGGGGAATGCTTCCAGCTTTTGTCCATTATGTATGATGTTGCCTGCAGGCTTGTCATGAATAACTTTTATTATTTGAAATAATGTTCATTTAATGTGTAGGTATATGAGGATTTTTATCAAGAAATGATGTTGGATTTTATCAAATGCTTTTCTGTGTCTATTGAGATAATCATATGGTTCTTGGTTTTACATCTCTTTATGTGATGTAATGCATTTATTGATTTGTGTATGTTGATCCAGCCATGCATTCCCAGAAAGGGGCCCATCTGGTCATGATAAATGATCCTTGTAATGTGTAGTTTTGATGTGATGTGCTACTATCTTGTTGAGAATTTTTGCACCTAACTTCATCAGGGAGATTGCCCTGTAGCTTTCTCTCTTTGTTGGGTCTTTGTTATGTTTGGATATCAAGATGATATTGACTTCATAGGATGAGCTCCTGGGGATGTTCCCTCTTAATTGCTTGAAATACTGTAGTATATTAGAGCTTTTTTGTACATCTGATAGAATTCAGTTGAGAAACCATATGGTCCAGGGCTTTTGTTTGATACGGAGGTTTCTTATTTCTGAATTAAGACTTTGGCTTGTTATTTGTCTGCTTAGAGTTTTAATTTATTTATTTATTTATTTTTTGAGTTGGAGTTTCACTCTGTCGCCCAGACTGGAGTGCAGTGGCCACTTCCGGTCACCGCAGCCTCTACCTGCTGGGCTCCGGCGATCCTCCCGCCTCAGCCTTCTGAGTAGCCGGAATTACAGGCGCGCGCTACCACGCCCGGCTAATTTTTTTGACTTTATTGTAGAGATGAGGTCTCGCCTGCCCAGGCGGGTCTCGAACCCGTGGGCTCAGGCAATCCACTCACCTCAGCCTCCCAAAGGCGCGGGATTACAGGCTGAGCCACCAAGCCCGGCTTAGAGTTTTAATTTATTACTGTTTAAATTGAGAAAGGTTGTGTGTTTTCAGGAATTTATCCATATTCTCTAGATTTTCTAGCTTACATGCGTACAGATGTATGTAGTAATCTCTGATAATCTTTTGTTTTTCTTAAAGGTCATCTGTAACATAAACTTTGTTTCTGATAGTGCTTATTCAAATTGCTTTCCTTTTTTTTTTTTTGTTAATCTTGCCAGGAGTCTGTCCGTTTTATTTATCCTTTTAAAGAATCAGTTTTTTGACTTATTGATCATTGATATAATTTTTTCTCTCTATTTTATTTAACTCTGGTTTTACTTTGATTATTTATGTCCTTCTACTAGTTTTGGAACTTCTTTTTTTTTTTTTTTCCAGTACCTTAGGTGCAACGTTAGACTGTTTACTTGAAATCTCTCTATTTCCTTGATGTGTATATGCAATGTTATAAATTTCCTCCTCAGCACTGTTTTCATAGTATCCAAGAGGTTATTATATGCTTTGTCTTTTTTTTCCCTAAGAATCTTTTTATTTCTGCTTTGATATCTGTGTTAACTCAAAAGCCATTTAGAAGAATGTTGTTTAATTTCCATGTGTTTGTGTGTTTTTGAGGGTTACTGAATGGGAAGATGCTTAGTATGAAGCAAGCGTTTGAAATTTGTTAGCCTTTGATTTTTGGCCAAATAAATCAATGGTCAATCATTGAGTATGATCATGTGGTGATGAGAACAACATATATTATGTGGTTATTAGGTGGAGTGCTCTGCAGATGTCTATTAGATGTAATTTGTCCAGTTTTGAGCTTAAGTTCAAAATTTCTCTGTTAGTTTTCTGCCTTACTGATGAATTAAATCCTTTATCATTGAAAGACACTGTCTCCACTGTCTTTTTTAACCTTTGTTGGTATAAAGTCTCTTTGTTTGATGTAAGAATAGCTACTTCTGCTCTTTTTTGTTTTCTATTTGCATGAAAGATCTCTTTCCAACACTTAACCTTGAGCCGGTGGGTGTCATTTGTAGTAAGATGAGTTGCCTGAAGACAGCAGAAAGATGGAACATATTTCTTTATCCAATTTGTCATTCTTCTTTTTGAGTAGTATGTTCTATGAATATTTAAGTTAATTTTGAATATGTGTGGTTTGTTCCTGTCATATTGTTATTAACATGCTACTTTGCATTCTAGATTTTGTGGTTGATTTTCATGATCTGTAATCCCTGTGCTTACCTATGATTTTGCAATGGGTGATTTTCTTTTGTTTTTATGTTTAGAACTTCTTCAAGGCCATGGATGCAGATTCTTCTGATCTAAAAAAAAAAAAATTTAAAAAGAAGGCAAAAAACCCCCACAAAAGCCTCAAGGCAGCCTAGATCAACATTTTTGCTCCCCATATTACAGATAAAATATATTAAGAGGTAACAGAGATTAAGTAACTTACTATTAATCATAAAACTAATAAGTGATAACTCAAATTCTAGATCACAGGGCAAAAGTAAAGAGATTCTAGAGTAGGAAAAGAAGAGAAAAAATAAAACTATGCTTTTGATAATATTGAGTACTTATTCTGTGCTGAATGCTTTAAATATTTTATTATATTTAATCTTTATAGCAATTAAGAAAAGTAAATATAAATATGTCCATTTTTATATAAGAAAATTGATTGTAGAGATTAAATTGTATACCAATGCCAAGATTTGAACCCAATATTCTGGTTTCTGTTTTAGTGAACTTGTCATTACCCACCTCTGTTTTTTTTAGGTTAATAAAAAGGAACTATAGTCCATAGTTGAACTCCACAAATTGCTTTCTTTATCCTGGAATTCAGCAGGAGTGGAGATGGATAATAAAAGCATACTTTACATTAATGAATAAATTCCCTTCTCTTAAGATTACTCTGTGAAAAAGCAGATAATAGGAGGGAATAAAAGGTTTTTTTTCTATTTTCTTTATGGTTTCTAATCCCAGTTTATCTGAATGAGATTCTTTTTCCTCCACTCAGACCAAAGATGATCAATCAGTAGATAGACAATTTTAGAAGTCTGCTGAAAACCTTACCATATGCTCTGTTTAAAATTGTTTACTTTCTTATTTTCTATAATTTTTTTTTTGAGTTGGAGTCTTACTCTGTCACCCAGACTGGAGTGCAGTGGCCGCTCCCGGCCACTGCAGCCTCGACCTGCTGGGCTCCGGCAATTCTTCCGCCTCAGACTTCCAAGTAGCCGAAATTACACGCATACACTATCACGCCTGGCTGATTTATTGTAGAGATGAGGTCTCTCTGCCCAGGTGGGTCTTGAACCAGCGGGCTCAGGAAATACACTCAACTCAGCCTCCCAAAGGCACAGGATTACAGGCTGAGCAACCGAGCCAGCTATTTTCTATAATTTTTAACCTACAATAGAAAGCATAACTTGGGGGCAGCCTGATCTGTGAGACCTTCTGCAAAGGAGAATGCAGAAAGACTCAATCTCTCCCGGGAGACTACAGATCCCATCACCAGCAGCCTGCTCTTCACACGGCACTTGGCTGTCAACACCACTGAAGCATCACGGCAGTCTGGACAGCCACCACTGCAGCTGCAGACATTGCAGCTGCCACCACCGCCACACCCCCCGTGGTGGCCATTACACATCACGCCACCCATAGTGAGACTACCCATGACACCACAACTCCAGACATTGAAGCCTCTGCAAGCAAGATCTGCTGAGATCACTGCCGCCTCTACTGCAACCATGTCATCCTGCCAGGTGTGGGTCTCCTCCCGTGTGCGTTGAGACAGGCTCCCACCTCTGTCCAATTCCTGTCTGGCTCCATTCCCTCTGGGCGAGCTGCTGAGATAAAGACCATCTGGATTGGTGAGATAGATAGCACCACCTGCCGGCGATTCAATACCAAAACAGGAAAGCAAGCTTGACAGACACAGGCCAGATCCGAGCGGTGAACTGAGTGGTGATTTAAACTGCCCTTCATAACAGGCCAGGGGCAACTGACCATAACTGTGAACAAATTTACCAGCCTGAGAAGACAACTAGAAATCAGAGCTGAAAGGACATTGGACTTAAACGAAAAGTCTTAGAGTGTGCTTGATTGGTTCTGTTAGTTTACTGACTTGATTCTATTCCTATTGCTTTGTTCCTTTTTTTTCTTCTTTCTTTTTTTTTCTTCTTTCTTTTCTTCTTTATTCTCCTCTCCGTAAACTATATCTTTGTATAAGGGAATAGCACACCAATAAGGAGGTTGGTTAGCTTGTATGTTAGCATCATTGTATGTTTTAGTTTTTTTGTGTGGGAGTTGGTTAGTCTGTAGCCGTGGTCTATTGTTTTTACCTGTTTCCGTTTATGTCTCTCTCTCCATTTGTTGGTACACTCGTCTGCTTTCCCCCTTATTCCTCTCTCTCCACTCTCCTCTTCCCCCAATTTCTGCCCCATTCTTCTCTCTCTGTTAACCTCATTGTATTTCAGAGAGTAAGCCTACAACACCACTGAACAGACAGATTCCAAGGCAGTGAGAAGCGAGTTTCAGATTATCCATACACCTGGCAGCGGATATCATGACCTCTGGATACATTTTGAATCACAGCTCTCCCCTTCAGGAAACCTCAAAACTGCAAAGAGGACCAACCCCAACCTACAGTGCAACCCCATAATTGAACAAAGTAAGAGGATATACATAAAGAAGAATAAGAGATTGAACAAACAGAAGTAAAAGCAATCCTTCTATCCCTGAATAACAGAACTAAAGAAGACAGTGACGTGGAAGGAACAAAAAAATAGGGAGGAGGAAAAAATGCACAAATGAAGAAAAACCAAAAGAAGAGTATAGGTCTCACACAGACCCCTGGGAGGCCAGACATTGAGAAAACAGACTTCAGAACACAAACAGTGAAGAGCCCCCAGAATGACTGGTCATATGCAACAAACCCAGACATCATGATATTAATAGAATAAAAAAAACCGAGGAGAGACAAGAAGACAATAGGAAGGAGCTGATATCAGAAATAACATCAGTAAAGAATATGGTGATGGAAATAATTAACAAATTAATAAGCATGGGAAGCAGAATTAGCCAAGCAGAAGAAAGAATCTCAGAGCCAAAGACCAAAACACAGAACTAACCCAAACTTTCAAAAACATAGAAAACACGCTTAAAAAGACAGAACAAAACTTCAAGAGATGAATGATTACTTCAAGAATCCAAACCTAAGAGTAATTGGCCTTCCTGAGGCAGAGAGAGAAACAGAGGTCACACTGGAACAAATATTTCTTGAAATCATTCAAGAAAACTTCCCTAATCTCTTCAGTGATGGTAAAATTCAAGCACAAGAGATTCAGAGAACTCCTACAAGACAACAAACAAGAAGACCAACTCAAAGATACATAATAATTCACTTAAACAAAGTAGGTATAAAAGAAAAAAATCCTAAAGGCAGCAAGAGAAAAAGGTCAGACTACCTATGAGGGAAGACCAATTAGAATAGCAGCAGATTTATCTACAGAAACCCTTCAGGCTAGGAGAGCATGGAGCCCTATCTTCAAAGTTCTAAAAGATAAACAATTTCAACTGAGAATAACCTACCCAGCCAAGCTAAGCTTCATCAGTGAAGAAGAATTGAAATCTTTCCCAGATATCCAACCTAAGGACCTGTATTGCCACCAGACCACCTCTACAAGAAACACTTAAGAAAGTATTAAAATCAGAAGAAAAGGAAAAAAGAACAACAATGTTCTTCACAAGAGTACAGGCAAAATATTAAAAACACACATGAACCAACTCCAAAATCAAAAGAAAGACAAGACACAAACAGGAAGAACAACAACAACTCTGTAAGAACATTAGGATCAGGACCAACTCTCACATTTCAATAATTATCTTGAATGTGAATGAACTAAATTCACCACTGAAAAGACATAGAATGGCAAAATGGATAAAATATCACCAGGCAACAATTTATTGCCTTCAGGAGGCTCACCTCACTAGAAAGGACACTCACAGGCTCAAAGTAAGAGATTGGGAAATACATTTTCAGGCAAGTGAAACACAAAAGAATGGAGGAGTCACGATCTTAATCTCAGACAAAATACCCTTTAAGCTATCAAAAATTTAAAAAGATACAGAAGGTCACTACATAATGATAAAAGGTTCAAACCAGCAACAAGAAATATCCATTCTAAACATATATGTACCAAACATAGGAGCACTAACTTTCATAAAGCAGCGTCTAGGTAAACTAAAAAAAGATATCGACTCCAATACCATCATAGCTGGGGACTTCAATACCCCACTCACAATCCTAGACAGATCATCAGGACAAAAAATCAGCAATGAGATCTGAAATCACAATGTGACTCTTGATCAAATAGACTTAATTGATGCCTACAGAACCCTCCATCCAAGGACCACAGAAATATACATTTTACTCATAATCGCATGGAATGTACTCTAAGATTGACCATATACTTGGCCATAAAAAAAGCATAAGCAAATTTAAAAGGACCAAAATTTCACTACACACCCTCTCAGACCACAGTGGAGTAAAAATAAACATTAACACCAACAAGGTACCCACAAACCAACAAAGACATGGACACTAAACAACATGATGCTAAACAACTCCTGGGTCAATGATGAAATAAAAACAGAGATTGAAAGATACCTGGAAACAAATGAAAATGAAGAAATATCTTACCAAAATCTCTGGGACATCATGAAAGCTGTAGTAAGAGGGAAATTTATATCCCTACAAATGCACATGAAGAAAATACAAGGATCACAAATTAACAGCCTAACAAGCCACCTAAAGAACCTGGAAAAGCAAGATGACAAACACCCTAATTTCAGCAGAAGAATCCAGATTACCAAAATAAAAGCCCAAATCCAGGACATAGAAGATAAAAAGATAATACAAAAAATCAGTGAAACAAAAAGCTGGTTCTTCAAAAGGATAAACAAGATCGATGGTCCCCTAGCTAGAATGACCAAGAAAAAAGCGAAAAAGCCCAAATAAATACAATCAGAAACACAAAAGATGAAGTCACATCTGACCCTGAAGAAATACAAAAGATCATTAGAGACTACTATGTACACTTGTATAGAAACAAATTTGAAAACCTCAAGGAAATGGAGGACTTTCTGTCATCACACAACCTGCCTAGGTTGAAACAAGAAGAAATTGAGACCCTAAATCGACAAATAACAATCAAGAAAATTGACTATGTAATAAGAAAACTTCCTACAAAAAAAAGGCCTGGACCAGATGGCTTTCCAGCTGAATTCTATAAGACATGTAAAGAGGAGCTGATATCAATCCTACTGAAGGTATTCCAGGAATGGAGAAAGATGGAACTCTCTCCAAATCATTTTATGAAGCTGACATCACATTGATACCCAAGCCAGGTAAAGACCCAACAAAGAAAGAGAACTACTGGCCAATATCTTTGATGAACATAGTTGCTAAAATTCTCAACAAGATCCTAGCAAACCGAATTCAACAACACATCTCAAAAAACATCCATCATGACCAAGTAGGCTTCATCCCTGGGATGCAAGCCTGGTTCAACATTTGTAAAACAATAAATGTAATTAAATACATCAACAGATGTCAAAACAAAAACCACATGATTATATCACCAGATGCAGAAAAAACTTTTGATAAAATCCAGTACCCCTTTTTGATAAAAACCCTCAAACATCTAGGGTTATGGGGAACATACCTCAAAATAGTAAAAGCCATCTATGTGAAATGCACAGCCAGCATACTCCTAAATGGACAAAAATTGGAACCATTTCCCCTAACAACTGGAACAAGACAAGGATGCCCACTCTCACCCCTCCTGTTCAATGTAGTATTGGAAATCCTGGCTCGAGCAATCAGAGAAGAGAAGGCAATCAGGGGTATCCAAATAGGAAAAGAGGAAGTCAAGTTATCCCTCTTTGCAGATGACATGATTGTATACCTTGAAAACCCAAGAGAATCTGTCAAAAACCTCCTTGCACTGATAAAGGACTTTGGCAAAGTCTCAGAGTAGAA
>NW_007252780.1:152692-161116 GCF_000164805.1 Carlito syrichta | reverse complement strand
AACACAAACGACCAAGAATAGCCAGAACAATCCTCAGCAAAAAACAAACAAACAAACAAAAAAACAAAGCAGGTGGTATCACATTACAAGACCTCAAACTTTACTATAAAGCTACAATAATCAAAACAGCTTGGTATTTGTACAGGAACAGGCATATAGACCAATGGAATAGAATTGAGATTCCAGAAGCAAAACCTCAATTTCTCAACCAACTCATCTTTGACAAAGCCTCCACCACCTATCACTGGGGAGAGGAGAACCTATTCAGTAAATGGCACTGGGAAAACTGGTTGACCACATGCAGAAGACTCAAACAAGTCCCCTATCTATCCTCATACACAAAAATTAACTCTAAATGGATTAGAGACCTAAATGTAAAACCACAAACCATAAGAACTTAGAAAATGCAGGACATAACCTTATGGAAATTGGAACTGGCATCCAATTCCTGAACAAAACCCAAACTCCACAGGCCATAAGAGATAAGATAGACAAGTGGGACTTCATTAAACTGACAAGCTTCTGCAAAGTCAAAGAACCATCAAGAGAGCAGGGAGACAGCCCAGAGACTGGGAAAAAGTATTTGCCAACTCCAGTTCTGACAAAGGCTTAACACCTTGGATCTACAAGGAACTCAAACATGCTGAAAAGAAAAAAACAAGCAACCCCATTGTAAAGTGGGCAAAAGATGTGAACAGACACTTCTCAAAGGAAGACATCCGAGCAGCAACAGACACATGAAGAAATGTTCAACATCATTAATCATCAAGGAGATGCAAATCAAAACCACACTGAGATACCATCTAACTCCAGTCAGAATGGCAATTATCAATAACTCAAAAAATAACAGTTGCTGGAGAGGGTGTGGCGAAAAGGGAACATTTCTACACTGTTGGTGGGAGTGCAACCCAGTGCAACCTCTGTGGAAAACAGTGTGGCAATTCCTAAAAGTTCTAAATATCAACCTCCCATATGACCCCACAATCCACCTACTGGGAATATACCCTGAAGGACTCAAATCATTCTATAAAAAAGATACCTGTACATGTATGTTTATTGCAGCATTGTTCTCAATAGCAAGAACCTGGAAACAACCAGACTGCCCATCAAAGAGGACTGGATTAAAAAAATGTGGTACATATACACGATGGAATACTACGCAGCCATAATAAAGAACAAATTCATGAATTTACAGCAACCTGAATGGAACTAGAGTTTATAATACTGAGTGACCTCTCACAGAAACAAAGATCTGAGTATCACATGTTCTCACTCATATAGTGGACCTTGAACATCCAATGTAATACTATAAGAAAATAACTGACAGTGGTGGGAAACTATGGGGGTGGGAGGGGAAGGGAGATGGGATTAATGGTAGTCAATATCTGTTGGGGACAGGGGTCTCACCTCTTATCAACAAGGGTGCCTGAACGAAGCATATTTGCATACCTACCTAACGCTTAACTGTACCCCACAATATCAAAATAAAAAACATTGATATAAAATTTTTTTTAAAAAAGAAAGCATAACTTAGTTATAGTGTGTATAGCATTGTGTGAAGTGGTTAAAATTACCATCTCAAGAGTCAGACTTATAGTTTCATCAACTGGGACTCAGTGCTTCATTTTCTTTATCTGTAAAGTTGACAGAACTCTTATTTCACAGGGAGATTTAAAGAATTAAATTAAATAATTAATAAAGTGCTCTTAGCGTGGTATACACATGACTCTTTTAGTATAATAAATACTGAACTTTAAGCCTTTTTTAGCTATTATCAACAAGGAAAGACATATACATATTAATGAATATACCTTGATGAGTTTGTGAATAAAGATGAAACCATCACCATCATCAAAACCCTATATGCATCTATCACTTCTCAGAAATTTTCTCCCATCTTCCTTATTACTTCTTTGTTGTTTGCAAAAGTTAATGTAAGATTTATCATTTTCACAATTTCAAGTATTAGTTACAGTATTGTTAGCTATAGGCACTATGCTGTATAGTGGATCTTTAGAACATGTTAATCTTGCATAACTGAAACTTTGTGTCTTTTAACAATTACCTCTCTTTTCTCCCTTTCCTTCAGTCTCTGGCAACAAGCATTCTTAATCCCCAGTTATGAGTTCAAATATTTTAGCTTCTATGCAGAAGTGAGTTCATACAGTATTTGTCTTTTTGTGTCTAGCTTATTTCACTTAACAGGATGCACTTCAGTTTTATCCATGTTGTCACAAATGTTAGGGTTTTGTTCCTTCCTTTCCTCCCCACCCCAACCTGATTTTGTTCCTTTTTAAGGATGAATGATATTCCATTGTATTTACCACATTTTTTTAAACCCATCATCCACTGTTGAGCATTTAAATTCCTTTCTTATATTGACTATAGGTAATAATGCTGAAGTAGATATGAGAATGCAAATGTCTCGTCGAGATCAATTTCAATTCCTTTGGACATATAATTAGAAATTAAATTCCTGGATGAAATAGTAGTTCAATTTTAAAATTTGTGAAACAATTGCCAGTAGTGGGAAACTGCCAGGAGAGGGTGAGGGTGAGATTGGCAGTAGTGGGAAACTGCCACGAGAGAGGGGGCACACCACATCAACAAGGGTACCTGCATAATAAACATTTGTGTACCAAACCCTGAATTGTACCAAATGCATCTTTAAAATACAAAAAAATTTAAAAAGTGGGGAAACTGAGGCCCTGGATCAATGAACAAGGTTGAATGGAAAGTCCCTTGGAACTGGGGGCTCTCTTCCTCCTCTCAGAGCCAAGTTTGTCAGGCTTCTTCATTTAAAAGGGAAGAGAAAAATTAAGAAAACAATAAATTGATTTTTACTTTAAAAAAAAAGAAAACTGCATAATGATTTCCATAATGACAATACCAACTTACCTTCCCACCAATACTACACAAAGATCTCTAATTCTCCAAATCCTCAACAATACATCTTTTGTTTTTTAGTAATTGTTTTAATAATTTTAATAATAATAATTCTACTCAGGTGTGAGGTTATATCTTTTGTGGATTTGATTTGCAATTCTTTGATAATTAGAAATGTCGAGCACATTTTTGTATACATGTTGTCCATTTGTATATTTTCTTTGGAAAGATCTTTATTGAAGTACTATACCCATATTCTAATCAGTTTATTTGTTTTGATAATATTATGTTGTGAGAGTTTCTTATATATTTTGGATATTAATCTCTTATTAATTATATGGTTTGCAAATATTTTCTTCATTTCAATAGATTGTTTTTTATCCCTTTTTGTTTCCTTTGCTGTGAAGAAGTTTTTTGTTTCATGCAGTCCCATTTGTCAGTTTTTTATTAGTTCCTCATGCTTTTGATGCCATTTTTAAAAAATCATTGCCAAAAATAATATCAAGATTTCCTCCTAAGTTTCCTTCTATAGGTTTTATGATTTCAGATCTTACATTTAAAATTTTAATCAATTTGAGTTGATTTTTATGCATGATGCAAAACAAAGATCAAATTTCCTTTATTGGTATGCAGGTACAGTTTTCCTACAACCATTTATATAAAAGGCTATCCTGGGAGGAACCAAGATAGCCATTGTGGAGCAGCAGATCAGCACTGATCTCACCTAGCAAGACAGAGAGCAGGGATTCCACCATTTTTAGTTGGAGTTACCCAGCACACTTTTAGATCGGTCAATCATTGTGAATTCAACAAAAGCCTCTCTGAGGGGACAAACTCCATGGCAGGCATGGAATTCCAGGCACCATCCCTTGACCTGCACCAGACTCCCAGCACCAAACATGCATAAAAAAGGAAAATCTGTTTAGACAAAGAGGAAGTGAGTGATTACAAGATGCTCTGAATCAGTTCATTCCTTTCAAACATTGTGTGAAAAGTCAGTTTCCCCCAGGAAAAACCTGGTCTGGACACAGTGGTGGGTACCAGAGCACAGGTGAAATGAGGAGTGGTTCCTGGGTAGAGAAGGCCCACCCAGGATGAATCTTTCTGACAACCATGTTGATGGTACCCGATGGAGCAACAGACCAGCACCTCTACTAAAGGAAGCACTCTAAATGCATTTAGAAGGGTAAAACTCTCCACAACCAGAAGTGGTCTCCTTTTACACACACAGAACAAAAAGACAGACATGGGAAGCCAGGTACCTCATTCTTCTGCTGCAAGTTAGGCATGTATAGCATCTGAGATCTCACTGAGAGAGGGAGGTGGGTGAGTGATTCTGGAGATGTGCAGGGTCAAATCAATCCTCCATCAATCACATGCAGCAGGGTCAAGAATCTGGCACAAATAGTTTAGTAGCAGAGAAAGAGAAAAGTTGCATTAATAAGACCCTGCCTCAGCATGGAGTTCCTCCCTTTCTTATTGAGTAAAGAGAGTTATCACACAAATGAGGAAGGACTGAAGAACAAGCAATTCTCAGAATTTCAAAGACACAACACACGAAAAAGAAGCCACCTGAGAACAAACAATGGAATTCTCCCAGATGAACTGCCTCAGTGGAGAACCACAGAATTCAGAGAATGGATGGCACAAATCAATAGTAACTAAGAGAAACATGAATCAAAACTCAGAGGAATCATACAGGAAGTAAAAGCAGAGTTGGCCAACTTTAAAAAACTACTATGAAATAATGGAAATAAAGAGCTCTACTCTCAAAGTCAATAACAGAGTAACAAGTATTGGGAATAGGCTCAACCAAGCAGAGGAAAGAATCTCAGAACTTGAAGATCAAAATATTGAATTAATACAGTTTGTTAAAAACATAGGGGAAAAAAACTCAAAAAGAAACAAAGCCTCAGAGAGCTTTGCGACTTAGGCAAAGAACCAAACCTACACCTGATTGGTATCCCTAAAGCAGAAAGGGAAAATAAAAACATCATGGAACAAATACTTCATAAGGCCATTCAAAAAAAACTTCCCCTGTTTTGCTAAAGAAATGACCATCCAAGTGAAAAAGAGACAGAGAACCCCTGCATGATATTATGAGAAGACCATCACCAGGACATATAGTAATTCATCTCCAAAAAGTAAGCATGAAAGAAAATAATCCTAAGGGCAGCAAGAGAGAAAGGCAAGACTACCTGCCAGGAATAACTCATCAGAACCACTCCAGACTTACCTGTGGAACAATACAAGCCAAAAGGTATTGGATTCCAATTTTTAATATTCTAAAAGAGAAGCAATGCCCACAAAGAATTCCCTACCCATACAAATTAAGCTTCAGCAGTGACAGATAACTAAAATCCTTCCCAGACATCCAGTCCCTAAGAAAATATGCTACCTCGAGAAGAGCTTTTTAAGATACACTTAAGAAGATGTTGAGCACCTGGAGGGTGGAGGTGGGAGGGAGAATTACAATGCACACTACAGAAGTACAGGCAAACAGAATCAACAGAGCATACAGAGCACAAACAAAACTGAAAACACACAAATATATAAACACAAGAGCTAAAAGAAGACAAAGCAAACCCATAGGAGTCTTATGACAGGGATAAACTCTCACATACCAATAATCAGCTTGAAAGCGAATGGACTAAATATGCCACTGAAAAGACATAAAGTGGTAAACTGGATTTTTAAAAAATCCAACAATCTATTGCCTCCAGGAAACTCATCACTGCAAAAATACACACAAACTAAAGGTTGGAAGCTGGAAAATGACATTTCAGGTAAGTGGAAAAGAAAATAAACCAGGTGTAGCTACTCTAATATCTGACAAAACAGTCTTCAAGTCATCAAAAATTAAAAAGGACACTACATAACGAGAAAATGCTCATTCTCTGTTGGGAGCCGGCCACGGAGGCCCACTGAGCGTTAGGGATCAGGAAGGGCCATTGACCTCGAGACCACTATGATGTGTTCGGGTGCTATTGACCCCATTTCCTCCCCCTTTCTACTCAGCACTAACCAGATTAAGCTCCTGTGAGCTCAAAACATAAAACTGTGAGACTGGGACGAGCACAAGCTAACTTTAGAAGCTCATTGTTCCCATTCTTCTGCAAACTGCAGAATTGGCTTTCACACAACTTATAATTCAAACTTGTGTCACATTTAAGAGCCTTATTATTGGTCACAGGCTTCTGGGTCATGATCTTAGGATTTATTGAAGGTGTAAATTGTAGAATACAGTTTTAGAAGACAGACATTTTGTTGAAAGGATGTGACTGGGTTACTTGCAGGTAGCCCACTGTGAACTTTGGACTGGGCCACATTTCAAACATTCTGGGATGGGTCACTTTCATTTGCAAAGTAAATACTTAAACTTCTATAGAATTGTTTAACTTGGCATAAATCAATCAGCTTAGGATGAAAAAGGTTTATAGAATATGTCAGTCACAGATTAGGTTATCCTTTGTTATGGGATTTTAAGATTATCTTATGAAAAGGGTTTAAAGGCAATCATTGATTAAGTTTTCATGGATTAAGGTTTCTGGTGGGTGGGGGGCACCCCTCCCACATCTGACTTTGTGTATAAAAGACCCATTGTAATTCCCAATACACACACACCGCTTCTGCACTAGACCAGAGTCCAGTCTCTTTCTTTCTCTCTCTCTTCTTCCCCCCAATCGCTGATGCCATCTCCACCTTTGGGGTACCCTGAACCCGGCTGGAGCTGGTTCCCAGCAAGTGGCGCCCAATGTGGGGCCTCAAGGTAAACTTTCTCTTTCTTTTTCAGGACCCTTCTGGAGAGACAGGCAGAGCAAGGAAGGGTGAGCAGTTTAAGAGCCATGGCAGAATCATTGGCCAGAGTGATTTCGTTCATAAGTATTCTGATGTCTATTAGTATTTTGCACATATTGTCCTATACAGAAACCGATTGACTTGCCTCTTACATTTTGGACACCTTAGCTTTATGGAATATTATCTGGCATGTTTTAAGCCCACAGTACAATTCCTCCAAACTTCTGGCCGATAATAAAGACACTCCCCTGCTGGCTGTAGCCTCGGCGCCTCCTTTAGATGATGAATTTTTCCCTGAGGAGGAGATGGAGTTGGAGGAGGATATTGGGTATCATAAGCGAAAAAAATCCTGGTAATGTTGCCAAGGTACCTCCTCTCATACCCTTTACTAGAAATAAGGTAAAACCACTGAAATTCACACCTGGGTATGTGTCTCTGGCTAATGTAGGTATGCAGGGAGCCAGAAAAACAGAAGAAGAGGGAGATTTTACTTTGCCTTCATGCTTTCTAGTAATTTATATGGAAGAAGTCACAGTAAATGAGGCACCTCACTGGAAGCCGCTACCATATGAATTAATTAAGGAACTTAAAGAGGCTTGTACTCAGTATGGTCCTACAGCTCCTTATACTATTACTATTATGGAACAATTTGCCACTCGGTGGATGACACCACAAGATTGGCAACAACGTGCTAAAAGCTGTTTGTCAGGAGGAGCCTATTTACTATGAGAAACTGAATTTGAAGATCAGGTAAAGATCCAGAAGGCTGCTAACCAGCAGAGGGATCCAAATCATTTTCATATTTCTAGCAATATGCTGTTAGGAAGAGGATTATATGAGTCAGTTGACAGTCAACTACTCTTACCCAAAGAAGTTTTACTCCAGGTAAATTCTTGTGCAAGTGAGGCTTGGAAGAAGTTACCTATTAATTCTACTCAGACTGCCTCACTATCTGATCTTAAGCAGAAAACAGATGAAACTTACCAGGAGTTTCTCTCTAGACTTACAACAGCAGTAAATAGAGTAATCTCTAATGCAGAAGCAGCAAATATCCTTATTAAACAGTTGGCTTTCTAGAATGCTAACAGTACTTGCCAAGCTTTGATTAGACCGATTAGAAGAACAGGACAATTAACTAATTATATCAGGCAGTGTGCAGATATTAACCCCACCTTTATGCAGGATATGGCAATAGCTGCTGCCTTGAAGAGAGAAACTTATGCACAATTTGTTCAGGGAATGCAAAATGGTAACAATAGATCAAAAAAAAGCTCGGCTTTAACTTGTTATAACTGTGGGCAGCCTTGCCATATTAGTAGGAACTGCCCAGTTAAACAAGGGTTTCAGGAAGCTCTGATGCAACAGCCTAATGAGAGCTCTCGACCAAAGTCTCTGTGTCCTAGGTGTCAGAAAGGATTTCATTGGGTTAGGGATTGCAAATCCAAATTTCATAAAAATGGCACTCTGTTAACTAAACAATGATCTACGGTGCCGATTCCAGGAAACAGGCAGAGGGGCCGGCCCCGGCCCCAAGTAACAATAGGGGCAGCTTCCAACATGAACCCATTTGTTCCCTTTGTCCCATCTCAGAACTCATCAGAGCCACTCCAGGGAGCACAGGACTGGACCTCCCTCCGTTCCTCTACCACAACAATATTAACTCCAGATGTTCCAGTTACCCCAATTCCAACGGGAGTGAAGGGCCCTCTCCCGGATGGAATAGTGGGTATAATATTAGGA
>NW_007252780.1:151953-152672 GCF_000164805.1 Carlito syrichta | reverse complement strand
CAGAAGGCTGCTAACGAGCAGAGGGATCCAAATCAGTTTCATATTTCTAGCAATATGCTGTTAGGAAGAGGATTATATGAGTCAATTGAAGTTTTACTCCAGGTAAATTTTTGTGCAAGTGAGGCTTGGAAGAAGTTACCTATTAATTCTACTCAGACTGCCTCACTATCTGATCTTAAGCAGAAAACAGATGAAACTTATGAGGAGTTTCTCTCTAGACTTATAACAGCAGTAAATAGAGTAATCTCTAATGTAGAAGCAGCAAACATCTTTATTAAACAGTTGGCTTTTGAGAATGCTAACAGTACTTTCCAAGCTTTGATTAGACCAATTAGAAGAACAGGACAATTAACGATTATATCAGGCAGTATGCTGATATTAACCCTGCCTTTATGCAGGGTATGGCAATAGCTACTGCCTTGAAGGGAGAAACTTATGCACAATTTGTGCAGAGGATGCAAAATGGTAACAACAGATCAAAAAACAGCTCGGTTTTAACTTGTTATAACTGTAGGCAGCCTGACCATATTAGTAGGAACTGCCTAATATTAGTAGGAACAATATTAGTAGGAACAAGGGTTTCAGGAAGCTCTGATGCAACAGCCTAATGAGAGCTCTTGACCAAAGTCTCTGTGCCCTAGATGTCAGAAAGGATTTCATTGGGTTAGGGATTGCAAATCCAAATTTCATAAAAATGGCACTCTGTTAACTAAACAACG
>NW_007252780.1:148730-151933 GCF_000164805.1 Carlito syrichta | reverse complement strand
AGTTCCTTGTCTCTACAAGGAGTTTCTGTGATTCCTGGAGTGGTGGACTCTGACTACACAGGGGAAATCCAGGTACTTGTTGCACCCCCTAGCAAAACCATACAATTTTATGAAGGTCAAAGAATAGCGCAGTTACTTCTCTTGCCCTGTCATAAAATGGGCAAGTCTCTAACTGATAAGCCCAGGGGTGACTCTGGAATTGGCTCTAGCAATTTTGCTTTCTGGGTTCAGGAAATTACTAACTCCAGACCTCTAAAAGATATATATTCAGGGAGTTAAAATTAAAGGTCTGCTAGATACAGGGGCTGATGTGTCTTGAATTGCTGGGAAAGACTGGCCATCTTCCTGGCCAACACAAGTAGCCCCATCAGGATTCATTGGTATTGGTCGAGTGCCCTCTGTAGCCAAAAGTTCTCAAATCTTAAATTAGACAGATAACAAAACTTCAGGAACCTTTTGGCCCTACATCATTCCTTCCATCCCCATTACACTTTGGGGACGCAATATTCTTGCTCAAATGGGCATGCTTCTGTATAGTCCAGATGACAAGGTGTCAGCACAAATGCTACAAATAGTATGCGATCCCTTAAAGGGGCTTGGAAGGAACAGACAGGACATAAAAGGACCTGTTCAGGTTGTAGAGAGGAAAGACCAGTCTGCTATTGGCTTTTCAAATTTTCCGTAGGGGCCATTGTTCCTGAGGCTGCTGATCCCATTATCTAGAAAGATGATAAACCGGTTTGGGTGGAACAATGGCCCATGCCCTCAATGAAACTTAAGGCAGCAAGAGAATTAGTTCAACAGCAGTTGGAGGCTGGCCATGTAGAGCCTTCTACCAGTCCTTGGAATCCTCCTATATTTGGTATAAAAAAGAAATCTGGAAAATGGAGACTTTTACAGAATCTAAGAGCCATTAATGCCACCATGGAGGCTATAAGTGCATTGCAGCCTGGGCTGCCATCTCCGGTTGCTATTCCTGCTGATTATAACATCATAGTTATTGACCTACAGGATTGCTTTTTTTCTATAACTTCAAATTCTCAAGACTGTAAAAGATTTGCATTTAGTTTACCTTCTCATAATTTAAAGCAACCGTTCCAGAGATATCAATGGAAGGTCCTGCTGCAGGGTATGAAAAACAGCCCTACCTTTTGCCAGAGGTTTGTAGGTGCAGTCTTGCAGGATATAAGAAACAAATATCCTAATCTTTATTTAATTCATTACATGGATGATATTTTATTGGCTCATGCAGATCATGCTCACTTGCATAACGTTTTGAATGAAACAGTAACAGCACTGGCTAATTGTGGTTTGAAAATTTCTCCTGAAAAAATTCAAACCAACCTGCCCTTTACTTATCTTGGCTGAGTGTTAAACACTCCAACTGTGAGTCATCAACCTCTACAATTAAGGAAGAATCATTTGGTTACCTTAAATGATTTTCAGAAATTATTACGAGATATTAATTGGCTGAGACCTTATTTACATGTCACTACTGCAGATTTAAAGCCTCTTTTTGATATATTGCAGGGGGATCCCTCCCCCACTTCTAAAAGAGTCTTAACACCTGAGACAAAAGACCTTAACTCTCATGGAAAAGGCCATTGAGCCCCAAAGGGTGAAAAGGGTAAGTTATGATATACCATGGGAATTAATTGTGTTGGCTACTTCTCATATCCCAACAGGGTGCTTGTGGCAGGAAGGACCTATGGAATGGTTACATTTACCAGTTTCCTCTAAAAAAGTTTTAGCATCTTATCCATATTTAGTAGCTTTGCTAATAATCAAAGGAAGACAGAGAAGCATGGAATTGCTTGGAAAAGATGTGGATAATATCATCATCCCATATGACAAAACTCAGTTTCAACCCTTGTTGCAAACGAATGATGATTGGCAAGAGGCTTTGATTGATTTTAGAGGACAGATTTTGTTTCATTTGCCTCAAAATCCATTGTTGCAGTTTGTGAAATGTAATCCTATAATTATTCCTCGTGCATGTTCCTTAGTCCCCCTCTAGGGAGCAGTATTGGTTTTTACTGATGTCTCTTCTAATGGTAAAGCAGTGGCAATAATTAATGACAAACCTCATGTTTTAAGTACTTCAGAGACTTCAGCACAAAAAACAGAATTAAGAGCTATCTTATATGCCTTTACTACTCTAAAAGACAAGAGATTTAACTTGTATACTGATTCTCGATATGTTCAAGGGCTGTTTCCTCATATTGAGACAGCAACTATTCCTGTTCATAAAACCAAAATTTTGGAATGGCTTATACAACTGCAACAATTGATTCATGTTAGAAAAAAGCAATTTTTCATTGGCCATGTCAGATCTCATTCCGGCCTTCCGGGACCCCTACATGTGGGTAATCAATTGGCTGATAATTTAACAAAACCTGCCATCTATGCAACTTTGGAGACAGAGGTAGTCACTCAAGCTCAACTATCTCATAATATTCATCATCAAAATGCTACTGCTTTATGTTATGAATTTCAGATACCTAGGGAAGCAGCAAGGCAGATTGTCAAGAATTGTCCACCATGTCCTACTTTTGTTAATGTTCCAGAAGGAATTAATCCATGAGGATTAAAACCTAATGTATTATGGCAAATGGATGTAACTCATATACCTACATTTGGAAAATTGTCTTATGTGCATGTTACTGTGGATACATTTTCTCGTGTTATTTTAGCCTCAGCAAGAACTGAAGAAGCTTACAAGGATGTGGTGCAACACTTATTTTTTTTTCTCACAATTAGGTATGCCAAAACATCTTAAGACTGACAATCGTCCTGCATATACATCAAAATCTTTTCAACAGTTTTGTTATCAATTTAATATTTTTCATTCTACAGGAATTCCTTATAACCTGCAGGGTCAAGCCATCATTGAAAGAGCCCATCAAACTTTAAAAAATCAAACACATAAATTACAAGAGAAGGAGTTTAGGTATAGTTCTCCTTATCATGCTTTAAATCATGCTTTATTTGTTATAAACCATTTAAATTTGGATTTTTCAGGCAATTCAGCTATGGCTAGACACTGGAACCCAGAAGGGAATGTTAAACCTATGGTAAAATGGAAGGATCTTCTCACAGGCCAATGGAGAGGTCCTGATATATTACTAACCAGTGGGAGGGATTATGCTTGCATATTTCCACAGGATGCATCAACTCCTGTTTGGATTCCTGATCGATTCATT
>NW_007252780.1:146643-148607 GCF_000164805.1 Carlito syrichta | reverse complement strand
GGCACCTGACCCCAGCCTCCAGTCTTTCTCTTTTACCTTCGGAGAAGGGGCAGGTGCCAAAGGCCATGGCACCTGACCCCAGCCTCCAGACTTCTCACCCTCCCCACATGTCTCTTCTCAAGGGGGTGAGACAGACAAAAGTATGTTACAAATTCTTCTTTGTTGTCTTCTTATGATAAATTTCTCTCAAGTTCAACTTTCCCAGATGGAAGTAAATGAATCATATAAGTGAATCCTGTTAGCTAATTACAAAATAGGTGTTAATAAGCAGACTAGACTGGAACGACAAGTTCTTTTGGATGTATTTTATCTCTCAGTCAGCACTGGCACAAACTCCAAAAATTAGAAAAGGGCCCACAAACCCCTCAACTATAACTATTGGACATAGCCTTTAAAGTCTTTAACAACTGGGAGGAGAAAAGAATGCAGGACCAAAAACATAAGATAAACTTACTACGTGCAGTCCAAGACATTGAGGTGGGAGAAGAACTCACCATCTGCTACCTGGATATGCTGATGACCAGTGAGCAGTGCCAGAAGCAGCTGAGGGACCAATACTGCTTTAAGTGTGACTGTATCCAATGCCAAACCCAGGACAAGGTGATCTTCAACTCTTTCACCATCTGTACTGCAGAGATGCAGGAAGTGGGTGTTGGCCTGTATCCTAGTATGTCTTTGCTCAATCACAGCTGTGACCCTAACTGTTCAATTGTGTTTAATGGACACCACCTCTCAGTGTACCTGCTTGCCCCTTCAATGATATGGAAAAGGACTGGTCACTCATCCAGCGAGATACTGGCTTCCTGAAATGGAGAGACTGTGCTTATAACTCTAAGGTGGTCTATACTGTACCTGGTGAAAGACTATATATTAGTGACTGGGGTTTTAATGGCTCTATGCAATGTATATAAGGTGTCTTGTACTGGGTGTATTTTTAACTAATTGTTTAACTAATGCCTATTATGAAGGTTTTGATATTCTTGAGCAGCCATCTTATTTGATGATTCTTGTATAATTGTCATCTCATTGGTATGATGCATATGGTTACAGATATTGTATGAGGCTAATGCTTTTTTAGAAAGACAGAAAAGATTTTTGGCTACTTTTAATTTTAGGAGTTACAGCTTTAATAGGTACTTTTGAGCTGTAGCATTATCTAGGGAAGTTCATATAACTATGTTTGCTGATTGGCTGTATAAAAACGTTTCTATTGCCATGGCTATTCAGGAAATCATAGACTAGAAGTTGGAAAGTAATGTTAGTGCTTTGGAGGAAGGAGTTTTAGCTGTAGTGCAAGAACTTGTGACCTTAAAAAAGAAATTGGCTTTGCAATGTCACTCTGAGTTTAAATCTGTCCATACTTGGGACAAAGTAACTTGGTATTTGGAACCATTCAGACCTGAGTATAGACCTTACTAAATTACATCTAGAAATTCAGGCATCATTTGCTAACCAAAAAACATTAATGTCTATACTCATCAATGTGGGCATTTGTGGAGCAGTGATTCTTTAGTTGCCGTGTTTACTCCCAATCATCTTCAGAGTGCTAAAGAAGAGTCAGCTCAACATGGAGTTTCATGGTTTCATGCAAAAAAATAAAAAATAAAAAAGGGGGAGATGTTGGGAGCCAGCCATGGAGGCCCACTGAGCATTAGGGATCAGGAAGGGCCATTGACCCTGAGACCACTAGAATGCGTTTGGGAGCTATTTGACCCCATTTTCTCTCCCTTTCTACTCAGCACTAACCAGATTAAGCTCCTGTGAGCTCAAAACATAAAAACTCTGAGACCAGGACAAACACAAGCTAACTTTAGAAGCTCATGGCTCCCATTCTTCCGCAAACTGCAGTTTTGACTTTCACACAACTTATAATTCAAATTTGTGTCACATCTAAGAGTTTTAGTATTGGTCACAGGCTTCTGGGTCATGATCTTAGGATTTATTGAAGGTGTAAATTGTAGAAT
>NW_007252780.1:126889-146265 GCF_000164805.1 Carlito syrichta | reverse complement strand
CCCCCCAATCTCTGATGCTGTCTCCACCTTTGGGATACACTGAACCCGGCTGGAGCTGGTCTCCAGCATTAGTCTTCTCTTTTGATGTCTTGCAGGCATTCTCTGTGTCTCTTGTGTTTGAATGGTCACATCTCTGGTGAGATTGGGGAAAGTTTCTTGGATATATAAAATCTCCTGGAATATGTATCAGGGTGCTCTCTATTTCCCTTTCTTCTTCTGAGATTCCAATGAGTTGTTGGTTCAGTCTCTTGATATAATTCCACATCTCTTGGAGGTTTTGTTCTTTCTTCCAGTGTTTTCTTTCTATGTTTTTTGCAGATCAGGTTAATTTCATACTTTGGTATACAGGTTCTGAGATTCTTTCTTCTGCTTGATTAATTCTACTTTTGATGCTTGTCATCTTATTATTTATTTCCTGGATGACATTTTCTATGGCTAAAATCTCTGTTCAAGTTCTTTCAGTGTTGCATCTTGTATTTCTTGAGTCTTATTCACTCTTTCTGTCTATTCTCTAATCCTTATTGGATTCTGGGACCAGTTTTGGTGACTTCGATTGTTTGGACTCTGAGGTCTGATTTTTCATTCATTTTCTCTTTGTAACACTGAGAATTATCTGTGTTCCTCTGTTGAGTTTTCCTCATTTGTGACAAATCTCTTCTTTCTCTTTAGTTCCATTATTCTGTGACAGTGAAATGGGCTTCACTTCTGGTGTTTGCTCAGCCCTCTATTCTTTGTTGACCAGGGTTCTGAATTTGTTTTATTTTGAAGCAGGGCTATTGGTGAGAAGCTTTGCTTTCTCTTATAGTTTTGAGAGTTGAATAAAGTAGAGGATGGGGAGCTAGGATTCAGAAACTACTTGCGGATCACAATGTTCACTGATTGTGATATGGGTTCCCTGAGACCCACTCCCCATTACCACTCTATATGATGGTGCAATGGGTATGTGTGTGTACCCCCTGAGTCCAAGATACAGTAACAGCAATGAGGAGAACAGAGAAAAGTAGAATGAAATGAGATGGGCAAAATTTTTTTTAAAAACTGAATAACAAGAATAGAAGCCCAAGCAAAAAACAATTAAACAGCCCCCCCCCACATGCACATAAAAACAAACTGGAATAACAACAAAGCAAAACGAAACTAAAAACAACAACAAAAAACAGGAAAACTAAATACACCCACACCCAACTCAAAATGGGAAAAGAAAAAAAGAAAAGAGAAGAAATAAGGAATTCAAATTGAAGCCTCATACATGCATTCATACACGCATGGAACTAAGGAAAGGGAAGACCAAAAAAAGCAAAAACAAACAAATAAAAAACCAAAGATGAACACTCAATCTTTTATGTACACACATAAACAGAAAACAAAAAACTAAAGAAGAAACCAAGAGGAGGAAATGTAAGGGTGAGGGGATGCAGATTGAACCCTCACATACACATTTATGCACAATGGAGAAGTAAAAAAGAATCAACAAACAAACAAAAAAACCTACCTCTTGTGGTAGGTTCTGAAATTGTTCCTCTCAGTTGCCCCTCCTCCTGAAAAGCTTCCACCTCATTCACAACTCCTTAGCATTCAGCCCAGGGAAGGAGGAGGGTGCAGTGGGGATAGGTGAGGCTTCAGTCCTCCCCTCTCACTCTAGTATGGTCAGGGGATTCCCTCTAGCAGGGAGCTATGGGATGGTCTCTTCCTCAGGTACTGGCAGTGGTGACCCCAGCAAGGCTTAACCTGGAGTGAAGTCCTCCTATTGAGACTGATGTCCAGGCTTTGCCTGGGTTTTACCCTCTCGGTTGTGCCCCAGTGTGTGGGTCTGATGTTCAGAGGATTGCTCGGGCAGAGGGGGTTTGATCAGCCCTCAACTCACCACTGATCTCTTTGGAGATCTTCATCATCCTTTTCTGGCTACACCCATTGTCCTACAACTGAATCAGGGTAGTAGGTAGGGTCACCTGAGTCTCAGCCCTCACCATGTCCCTCCAGAGTTTGTGTCTTCCGAATATTCCCTCTGGGTCACAATCAACCCCTGAATAGTTAATCTGTCAATCAGAGAGATCAGGTCAGGTCTGTTGCTACGTGGTGAGCAAGCCAGAGCACTTTCCCATCCAGTTTTCAAGATGGTGGCAGGGTACCCCTTTCATCTTCTCCAGTGAGACTCTGCCTCTGGGCTCCCTTGCTGTGCTCCCTCTGCAGTACTTGATGCCAACGTCCAGTCAGACTCTGCAGTGGTAAGGCAGAGACTGGAGCTGCAGTCTTTCCTGAAGCTTCTTCCTGGGAAGGGCTTTGTTGATTTAAAAATGGTACTTGGCTTCTGCTTCCCAGGAAATGCTAGGGACCAAGCAGAGCAGCTGTAGCACCATTTGCTTAATCAGGAGAGCCCTGGCCACTTGTTCCTGAGTCCCTACTCAGTCAGCCACTCACATGCCCACTTACTGACACATATGCAAAATTCTCCATACACCCATTCACTCACACTGCAATTGGCTTAGTCCAACTACCTCCACTCCCTCCCCCCCACCCCCAGCAGCTATGAGTTCTTGAGAAGATTGTTCGGCTTCTCTGTGCTTCTTCTCATCAATAAAATAGGTATATAATAATTTAAGCCATAAGTTGATGTGGCTATTTAATGTCTGCATTTTTAGAATAATACCAGGAATAGAGTAAGAAAATAAGAGGTTTGCTATCATATATTAAGAAAATGTGCTATGAAAAACTGTTTCCATTCGATCTATGGACTGAGGATCCACTAATCTTGACATATCATGAATTTTCTGACATGATTTTTATCAGTCAGTCAGCCCTCTACGGAATTTTCAAGTGGGAAGAGTCATATTTGAATAACTGATCCCACCTAATGAGGTTGTTAAGAAATTAGTTTTGTTAATATTGTTTTAGCTTATGCCATTACATCTAATCATTACTCTGAGAAGATTTTTTAACCTTCAACATTTGCTCTCTAAAAAAAGAATTAATCACAAAGAATAAAATAGTCATTCTTCTGTGACCTAGCCTTGAATGTCAGTGGCTTTTTACAAATGGGCTTATTTTCTGTTATAATCTTGCCAACATGCACTGGTTGACATTTCTTTACAGTTCAATAAATTTTAAGCACTTGGTAAGTACAAATTTCCTCTGCTGAACAGCAAAGCATATGGATAAGTAAGTTACAAATAATAACTATTCTGCATTTATTTTCTAAAATTGATATTTTTGCCCAAATAGTAAAATAATACACACATATACATATAGGGAATATATATTTATTTCTAATAACATACATATGGAGAAAAGTAGAAAATTGCCTTTATGTTTCTGTTCAAATATACTCACTCAGTATTTTTTTCTATATAGTTCCAGTATTTTTTCTGGCTTGCATGTGTGTCTTTTAAACAAGCATTTAAAAAAAAAAATTTGCATGACAACTCCGTCTCAAAGACATCATTAATTGTCATCCCCAAATTAATTCCCTCTGTCTTTCAAGTAACAAACACTTAATCTACCTCAAGCAGCAAAATGCCCATTAAACTGTTTCATTTACACCCTCTAGACAGACTTGGTCATGAGACTGTCACAAATGGGGCTATCACAGCTGTGTGCCACATGGACAGGAGGAAGAAGATGATTGGATTCTCAGAGTACTTTGGGAGTCTTAACCCAGAAGATAGGAAAAATGGATGATTAACAGAAAGAATAACAAGTGTTCCCTTTCCACTGCTTGACGTGACCTACAGCTTTCCACTGACCTACAGTCCAGCTGAAGAATAAGATATTTTCAGAAATACTTGTTTCTGATCAATTGATTTTAATCAATAAGGGATGGGGACACACAAATATAAATGATATTTAGACATCATGGCTCATGCCTTTAAATACTCAAGTAGAAAAGAAGGAAATGAAAGCAAGAGAACAGTAGTATCTAAATGCAGATACAGTTAAAGTGCTAGGAGAAAAAGTTTTGTGGTTGTGCGACAGAACAATAAAACCTGCTTGGTAAAAAAAATGTGACACATACATAAAATGTAATATTATTTAGTCTTAAAAAAATAAGAAAATCTTACCATTTGCAGCAACATGGATGGACCTAGAGGACATTTTGCTAAGCAAAATAAGCCAGTCACAGAAGGGCAAATACAAATACATGATTCTACTTACATGAAATATTTAAAATTGTCTAAGGGAATAGAATGGTGGCTGCCAGAGGGAAGGGAGTTGAAGAAATGGGAAATTGTTACTAGATGGGTATAAAGTTTCACTTATGCAAGATGAGTAAGTTCTAGAGATCTGTTGTACACCATAGTACCTGTAGCTAACAATACCATATTGTGCACATCAAAGTATGTTGATAGGATAGATCTCATGTCAAATGTTCTTAACATGCACATATACCCACACACACACATGTACTCAAAGAACACAAGGACATTTTTGGAAATAAGGGATTTGTTTAATACCTTGATTTTGGTGATGGTAAGATAAGTGTATAGATATGTCCAAACTCATAAAAAAAAAACAGAGTAAATATGTACTTTCTAGTATCAATTATATTTCAGTAAAACTTTAAAAACTCTACTTAAACTTAGATATGGAAAGAAAAAAGAAGTAGAAAATTCAGTGCTACCTAGAGTTAAAATTCTTGAATAGTTTTTTTCTTCCTTCAGTAAGCATTTTAATTTAATTATAACCAAAATTCAAAAAAGTACACATGTTGCTAAATATGAGCCTCCATGAATATTTTTGCATTGTATAAGTATGTATTTATGCATTCTTCTGTTGATGAACATATAGACTGTTTCCATTACAATACTGTTAGAACTGTGAACATTCTTGCACATGTCTTTGGGTTTAAATTCCTATCCAGGTTCTAGATCACAGAGTATTCATGTATTTAGGTTTGTTGGATAATACTAAGTTATATATACCAATTTTCACCTCCACTATCAGTGCATATGATTCTCAGTGGTAGTTGGGGAGAGTCGTGCCACTTCCAGGAAAATTTGGCAATATGTAAAGACATTTTTGGTTGTTATTACTGGGATGGGAAGTGCTACTGACATCTAGTGAGTAGAAGTCAGAGGTACTGCTAAACATCCTGTAATGCACAGGAGACCCACCCACAATTAATAATCACATGACCCAAATTTCAGGAGTTCTGATATTGAGAAACTTTGTACCACACCAACTTTGGTAATGTCTGCTATTTTATTTTTGCCAACATCTTGGTTGTGGAAAGGTATCTCATTGTGGTTTTTATTTACATTTCCCCTGATAATTAGTGAAATTGCATAGTTTTCATATGTGTATTTTGTGCTCCTTTTGTGAAGTATCCATTCAAAATGTTTCCCCTTGATCTATTACTTTCCCTGCCTTTTCCTTATTGAGTTGTAGAATCCCTTTATAAAGTCTGTTCATAAGCCTATAGCTGGATATTTGAAAATATCTTATTCTGGTATATAGTTTACTGTATCACTCTTTCAATTTTTTTTAAATAAACAAAATTATTGATTTTAATAAAGTTCAGTTGATCTATCAATTTTTTAATGTTTAGTGTTATAAACTATTTAAGAAATCTTTGCCTACCCCACAATCATTAAAGTATTCTCTTGTTTTGCTTTAAAACTTATATTGGTTTGCATTTCACATTTAAGTCTACAATCATTGAATTTCAATGAGGTCACTATATATATATATATATATATATCTCTCTCTAACTGATTCTATTTGTTGAACAGAAATCTTTTCCTCATTGAACTATGGTGACACCCTTCTCATTAATCAAATGACTCTGTGAGGAAATCTATATCTGGATTCTTCTGTTTCAAACTATTTGTCTTTGTGTCAATGCTATATTGTCATAAGTACTGCAGTTTTATAATAACTTATAAAATCAGGTATATCAAGTTTTTAAATTTTAAAATCATTGGGTACATTTGAAGATTTGTTACATAGGTATATTGTGTGAAGGCAAGATTTGGGCTTCTGACAAGCTCTTCCATCCCTGTGGTGAGCATGGTGCCCAGTGGGTCATTTTGTATTCCTTATCCAAGTTTATCAACTTTTAATTTTAATTTTCATGGTTTTTCTAGGTCATTTACATTATCACAGGCATTTAAAAATTAACACACACATTCACACATGCTGGAGACCAGCTCCAGCCAGGCTCAGGGAACCCCAAAGGTGGAGATGGCATAGGCGATTGGGGGGAAGAAGAAAGAGAGAAAGAGAGAGAGAGAAAGACACTGGACTCCAGTCTAGTACAGAAGCGATGAGTGTTATTGGGAATTACAACGGGTCTTTTATACACAAAGTCAGATGTGGGAGGGGTGTCCCCCACCCACCAGAAACCTTAATCCATGAAAACTTAATCAATGATTGCCTTTAAACCCTTTTCATATGATAATCTTAAAATCCCATAACAAAGGATAACCTAATCCGTGATTGACATAAACCTTTTTCATCCTAAGCTGATTGATTTATGCCAAGTTAAACAATTCTATAGAAGCTTAAGTATTTACTTTACAAACGAAAGTGGCCCATCCCAGAATGTTTGGAATGTGGCCCAATTCAAAGTTCACAGTGGGCTACCTGCAAGTAACCCAGTTGCATTCTTTCAACAAAATGGCTGTCTTCTAAAACTATATTCTACAATTTACACCTTCAATAAATCCTAAGATCATGACCCAGAAGCCTGTGACCAATACTAAGGCTCTTAGATGTGACACGAGTTTGAATTATAAGTTGTGTGAAAGCCAAAACTGCAGTTTGCAGAAGAATGGGAGCAATGAGCTTCTAAAGTTAGCTTGTGTTTGTCCTGGTCTCAGAGTTTTTATGTTTTGAGTTCACAGGAGCTTAATCTGGTTAGTGCTGAGTAGAAAAGGGGATGAAATGGGGTCAATAGCTCCCAACACATCCTAGTGGTCTTGGGGTCAATGGCCCTTCCTGATCCCTAACGCTCAGTGGGTCTCTGTGGCTGGCTCCCAACACACACACACACCTACAATTTATAGATTTCATTGAATCTTTGGATTAACTAGAGAGAAATTCACATCTGAACATTATTAAATCTTCCAACTTATGATCATATCTTTTCATTTATTTAGGTTCAACTTAATTTCTCTGAAGACTGTTTTGTTATTTATACTTTGAGATCTTAGATATCTGTCATATTGATTGATTGATGCTTGATTTAGTCAAATATACCGATATATATTTTAACAGTTTTATTGTGGCTTAATTGCTGCACATATTCAAAATCTAGTATTTTATAAGTTTTGACATATGCAGAAGGTGCCAAATATGTATACACTTTTTAAGAAAGGATAAAACTGTATTAAAATTGTAGTACTCAATGTATACCTATAATAAAAGATGAATACAAGTCACATTTGACTTCTGCAATTACAAGAGGTGCTCAAAGTGGTTACCATCAGCATCTGGACACATCTGATTACAGAGAGCTAGTGCAAGACTTGTTGCTGTACAAAGTCTTCCAGATCTTCCCTTGTGTACATCACACACAGTACCATGTATCTCAAACTTATCAGGAATGCAGCAGTTGTTAGGTGTATTAAAGGTTCTGTTGCATACTCATGCCTCCAGTGTCATTGTATTTCCACAACATTCTCAAATTTCAAATATCAAACTTCAAAATCATCTTGCACTCTTCGAATGACAACTTTGCCTCTACCATTTTCTCTGACTGACCTGACTGTCGCATGGTGATGCTAGCATTCATTTGATTAAAACCATCATTTGAACAAATGTCATACTACACATTGCTACCATAATTAAATTCAATTTTGAAAGTAATACATTGATAACCTCTCCTTATATGTGCGTACTTTTTTTGCACCCCAATATATACAACCCCAATATATACAACCATAAAACCATTAACACAATCATAGTAATGTACTACTTTAATCCAGCCCTACTGCACATCCCCTGTCCCCTTCTTAACCTCAGCCTCCACGCTACTGGCCTGTTTTCTGTCACAGTATATTAGTTTGTGTAATTTATAGAAATTGAATCATACAGTGTATGCTGGTTTTCATTTTGCTTATTTCATGCAGCATAATTATTTTGAGATTTATCCACATGTCAGTGTGTGCCAATATTTCATTCTTTTATATTGCTAAGAAATATTCAGTTGCATGGATATACCACAATTTTTTTATCCATTCACAATTTGTTGAAAAGTTAAGATGTTTCTAGTGTTTGGCTATTACAAATATAGTTGCTAAGAGTATTTGTGAATAAGTCTTTGTATGAGCATATACTTTCATTTTTTATTGATGATACCTAGGAGTGGGATAGCTAAATCATATGGTAGATGGTACATGTTTAATTAGTTTTTAAAAAATTGTTCAACTGTTTTCCAAAGTGAATGTACCACATTAGATTCTTACCAGAAAAGGATGAAAGTAATTCCATGTCATTATTAACACTCATTCAGTTGTTTCAGCCAATATAATAGGTGTAATGGTATCACAATATGTTGTTACTATTAATTTCTTTAAGGACTAATAATGCTGAGCATCTTTTCGCGTATTTATTTACCAAATATATACCTGCTTTGATAAAGTGTCATTAAAAGCTATTGTACTTTTAAATTAGACAGTTTCTTTTCTTATTATTGAATTTTTTGTTCTTTTTAAAAATTTTTATTTTAAACATGTGGAGTACAATTCAGGGTTGGGTGCAAAAATGTTCATTATGCAGGTACCCTTGTTGATGAGGTAAGCACTCCCCTCGCTCTGGCAGATTCCCATTTTGAAAGATTGTTCTACAGTATGGATAAAAATCCATTATCACATATGTGATTTGTAATTATTTTCTGGCATTCTGTCTTATCTGTTTATTATCTTCATGATGACTTTCAAAGATTAGAGCTTATTAATTTTGATGAAGTCCAGTTTATTCATTTTTTCTTTCATTCTCTGGTATCTAAAAATATTTGCATAACCCAAGGACACAAATACTTTATTTTATGTTTTCTGCTAGAAAAATTTATACTTTTAGGTTTTACATGTAGGTCTTTGCTATGTATTGAGTTAGTTTTGGTATATGGTGTAAAATGTGTATCAAAGTTTATTTTTCTGCATATGCATATCTAATATTTCTACAACATTTGTTGGAATAAAATAATTTCCTTCATTCATTTGCTTTTGGAACTTTGTTGAAAATCTATTAACCATATTGTGTGGGTCCATTTATGAACTCTGTTCTGTTCCATTGACCTATTTGTCTTAATAGCGATGCCATGACATCTCGATTAATGTAGCTTTCTAACAAATCATGAAGTCAGATTGCATAAATACTCCAAATATGTTCTTCTCTTTCAAAGATACTTTGTCCATTCTAGGTCTTTTGCATTTCATTATATTTTTAAATTAGCCTGTCAATTTCTTTAAAGAAAAAAGCATGTTGGAATTTCAGTTAGAATTGCATTGTATCTATAGGTTAATTTGGGGAGCACTAATATATTAGCCCACAGATATTATTTTATCCATAAACATGGACTATGTCTTCGTGTATTTAGGTCTTTTTAATCTCTCAATGTTTTTTAGTCTTCAGTGTACCTTATCTTGTACATCTTTTGTCAGATTTGTACCTAAGAATGTTTATTTTTATGCTATTATAAATGTTAGTTTTAATTTCAGTTTTTGACTGTTTGTTGCCAATATACAATAATACAGTTAATTTTTGTACATTGATTTCATATTTTGCAATTTTTCTAAACTAAATAGTTATTTGTAGCAGATTTTCATAGATTCTATTTAATTTTCTGTAGAGATAGATATGTTATTTATGGAGAAAGAAAACCTTAGTTCTTCTTTTCCAATCTGGGTACTTTTATTTATTTTCATTCATTATCACACTGGCTACAACTATCACCAAATAAGTAAAATATTGAAAATAAAACCTGAAAAAGACAGCTTTACTTTATTTTCAATCTTAGTAGAAAAACATTCAGTCTTTTGTAATTAAATATGATATTAATTGTAGATTTTGGGTATATGTCCTTTATCTGATAATAATTCCCTTATATTTTTAGTTTGCTGAGACATTTTATCAAAATGAACTTTAGATTATATTAAATGTTTGTTTTCCATATATTTAAATAATATATTTTTGAAATTTATTAATGTGATACTTTCATTGACTAATTTTTTTTAAAGTATAACTACCCCAAATTCCTAGTATAAACCCCAATTGACCACACTTTATTATTTTGTATACATACATTTTATTTGCTTGAATTTTGTTTCATGAGACAGATTGTTTGACTGGGTTGTTAAAATATATTTGTCTAATTTGGGAATCTGTGTAATTTTGGCCTCATAAGTTGAGTTGGAAAGTATACTTTCCACTTCAATATCTAGAGGATGCTGTTATTTCTCCTTTAAGTATTATTTATTTCCTTAAACAATCTAAACCTGAATTTTTGTTTGTGGAAAAGTTTTTAACTACTTATTCAACTACCTTAATAAATATAGGACTGCCGGGCTCGGTGGCTCAGCCTGTAATCCCACGCCTTTGGGAGGCTGAGGTGAGTGGATTGCCTGAGCCCGTGGGTTTGAGACCCGCCTGGGCAGGTGAGACCTCATCTCTACAATAAATCAAAAAGTTAGCCGGGCGTGGTAGCGTGCGCCTCTAATTCTGGCTACTCGGAAGGCTGAGGAGGGAGGATCGCCGGAGCCCAGCAGGTCGAGGCTGCGGTGGCCAGGAGCGGCCACTGCACTCCAGTCTGGGTGACAGAGTGAGACTCCAACTCAAAAAAATAATAAATAAAAATAAATAAATAAATATAGGACTATTCCATTCACGTGTTGCCTCTTGATTAACTGCTGACATTTTCTATCTTGCAAAAAATTTGTCTACTTTTTCCAAATTGGTGGATTATTTGCATATAGTTATTCATAATTTCTTCTATTAACATTTAAATATCTGTCAAGTTTTCATTTCTCTCTTTTCTGATATTGCGTTTTTAATTTTTCCTTACAATTGTCATTAGAAGTTTATAAATTCTGTTGATCTTATCAAAGAACTAACTTTTGTTTCCATGGATTCTCTCTTTTCTATTTCACTATGTTTTCCTAAGATAGTTATTAGTTTCTCCTATTTACTTTGTGTATAATTTGCATTTTTTCCCTACTTCCTTGAGTTGGAATCTGAGATGATTGATTAGCATCTGTATTCTTTACTAATAATGGTGTCTGTTATAAAATTTTTTTAAGTACTGCTTTAGCTGTCTTCCCCAAATTGTGATGTGCTGTGTTTTTATTGCCTTGTATTATTTAAATCAATTTAAACTTATTGAACTTGGTTTCTCTTTCAGAATACAGTCTACCTTGGAAAAAGTTCTATGTGCACTTGAGAAAAATATGTTCTTTGCTGGTGTTTGGTGGAGTGTTTTAAAATTATCAGTTTGATCACATTAGTTGAGAGACTTAGTCAATATTTATGTATTCTTATTTATTTATCCAAATGTATTCATTCTTAATGATTTTTATCTACTTATTTTATCAATTATTAAGGTAGAATTGATAAATCTTCAACTCAAATTGTGCATTTTTATATTTCTCCTTGCATATCTTTATTATATTTTGTCTTATATATGTTATTTTTGCTAATTTATATTTAGAGTTTTTGTGTCCTCTTGCTGAATTGAAACTTTTGTCATTATGAAATGATCATATTATCTCAAGCACTAAGAAATAAATAATTAAAGCTTGTGGTATATAAGCTTTAATAATTATGGTGGTCATGCATGTACTCTATTAATTTGACTGGAATGTCATTATGTAGTACACAACTGTATTTGGAATTATAGAGCGTACAACCTTTAGAGATTGACTTTTTTCACTTAGTAATATGCATTTAAGTTTACTCTATGTCTCTTTGTACCTTGGTAGCACACTTCTTTTTATCATAAAATGATACTCCATTATACGAGTATACCAAAGTTTATTTATTCATTAACTTATTGAAGGACATATTGGTTGCTTTTAAACTTTGGCAACTGTGATCAAAGTCACTATAAGAATGCATGTACCAAGTTTTGTATGAAAATAAGTTTTCAACTCCTTTGGGTAAATACCAAGGAGCTAGCCGGGCTCAGTGGCTCAGCCTGTAATCCCGCGTCTTTGGGAGGCTGAGGTGAGTGGATTGCCTGAGCCCATGGGTTTGAGACCCACCTGGGCATGCAAGACCTCACCTCTACAATAAATCAAAAAAAGTAACTGGGTGTAGTAGCGTGCGCCTGTAATTCTGGCTACTCGGAAGGCTGAGGCAGTAGGATTGCCAGAGCCCAGCAAGTTGAGGCTGCGGTGGCCAGGAGCGGCCACTGCACTCCAGTCTGGGTGACAGAGTGAGACTGCAACTCAAAAGAAAAAAAACCAAGAAGCACTATTGCTAAATTGTATAATAAGAGTATGTTTAGTTTTGGAAGAAAATACCGAACTGTCTGCCAGAATGCCTGGGCCATTTTGCATTTTCACAAGCAATGAATGAGAGTTCGTGTTGCTACAAATTCTTGCCAGTGTAGTTAGTATTTTGAATTTTGGCCAATCTAATAGTTGTATACTAGTATGTGTTATTTTAATTTGCATTTCCCTGATGGCATATGATGTGGAGCATCTTTTTTATATGCTTATTTGCAATCTGAATATGATAAGCCATAAGAAAATGAACAGAAGCCAATATAAAATTGCCAGATGTTACAATTAGCTGATAAAGATTTCAAAGTAGTAATTATAGCTATACTTAAGGACATAAAGAAAGAATGTTTATGAAAATTAGAAAGATACTAATTTCCACCAACAAAAATAAAAAATATGCAACTAAAAACTAGAAATTTTAAAACTTGAAAAATCAGTATCTGAAATTAGAAAAAAAAAACTGGTTCACCCTGAGGGAATTCATAACATGACATCATAATAGAATAAAGTCAAAGAAAAGTAATCCAAATTTTCAACTTAAGGCTCTAGAAAAGATGACAACATTGAACCAAAATGAATCATAAGGTCAAAAAGCAATCTTTATGAGAATAGAAATAATAAAAATGAAAAAACCCAAAATATCATTCTGTAGCTAAAACTCTAGTCAGAATAATAATAAGAAGAAAGAACAGAGAAGGTAGAAATATCAGAAGTGAAAGAGAGGGAATCTCTATAGATCCTACAAATTTTAAAAATATGAAAAGAAAGTATTACATTAACTTATGTCCATAAATTTAACAACTTAAATGAACAAGTTCATTTGCATCCCAGAAAGATGCAAATTACTAAAATCCACTTAAGAAGAAATATACACAATGGAATATTATGCAGCCATAAAGAAGGGCAAACATATGAACGTCATAGCAACTTGGATGGATTTAGAGTCTATCATACTCAGTGATCTATCACAGAAACAAATAACAGAGTACCGTATGTTCTCATTTGGATCTTGAACAATTATCATAATACTATGAGAAAGGGATTGGCAATCTGCCAGGAGAGTGGCAATGGGTTTGGCAGTTGAAGGAAATTGCCAGGGGAGGGACAGGCACACCATATCAACAAGGGTACCTGCATAATGAACATTTGTATACCTGACCCTGAATTGTACCCCACATCTTTAAAATTAAAACAATAAAATAAAGAAGCAGTGAGAATCCTAGTGAATTTGTTCTTATACTGCAACAAGAAAAATATAGGCCAATAAATCCCCTAAAATTAACTATTTCAAAAATCTGAAACTAAAGCAACAGAAAAAAATTGAAAATTATTTTTATAGGAGAAACTATGGAGCTTCAAAAGCCTCAACATGTATCTGAGGAAACAGAAGAAATAATTGACTTTGAACTTTAAGACAGATCAATAGAGATTATCTAGTTTGAGGTGAAAATAAATGAGAATGAATAAAAATTATTAAAACCTAATTTAATAAAAAATATTAAAACTTGATGAGGCATGACCAAGTGTACCAATATATATATAGTGGAAATCCCATAAGAAGAGAACCAAGAAATGGAAAAACCATATCTGAAGAGATAGAGAGATAACGACCAAGAACTTTTCAAATTTGAAGAAAAATATTAATCTATGCATGCAAGAATCTCAAGAACTCCAAGTAGATTAAATTCAAAGAGAGTCATACCTAGTTACAGCAAAGTCAAACTGACAAAAATCAAAGAAAAAGATAAGGTACTGAGAGTAGAAGAGGGGAAAGGACTTATCAAGCTACCCTCAATAAGATTAGCAGTTAAATTCTCATCAGCAATAATGGAAGCCAACATTCTTGTCAATCAAGAATTCTGTGTGAAAATAACTCTCCTTCTCTAATCTGTAAAAGCCAAAGTCTCTACCAATAAAGTAATGGCAATTTTGTCAACTCTTACCATTTTTATTTGACATAGTACTGGAAGTCCTAGCCAAACCAGTCAAGGAAAAAAAAAAGAAAGGTATCCAAACAGAAAATGAGAAAATTAAATCATCCCTCTCTGTAGACAATGTGATTCTATAGTTAGAAAACCCTAAAGATTTCATCAGAATATTTCTTGACCTGATAAGCAGCTTCAGTGAAGTCTTGGGCTACAAATCAGTATTCAAAAATCAGCAGTTTCTGCACACCAATGTTCAGGTCAAGATTAAATCAAGAACACAACCCCTTTTACAATACACACACACACACACACACACACACACACACACACACACACACACACATTAAAATGCCTGGAAATACATACAATGAGAACTATGAAATATTTCTTAAAGAAATAAAAACTGTCATGTTGTGACAAAGATGTCACAACAACAACAACAAAATTCCATTCTCATAGATTGGAAAAAATCAATGTCTTTAAAATGTCCATACTTCCCAAGGCAATCTGCAGATTCAATGCAATCTCTAAACTATCAGCATCATTTTTCACAGATCTAGAAAAAACAATACTTAATATGGAAGTAAAAAGGAGCCTGAACAGCCAAAGCAGCCCTAAGCAAGAAGAACAAAGCTGGAAATGTCATATTACCAGACTTCAAATTTTACTACAAGGCTATATGAACAAAAACAGCAGGTTGTTGGTACAAAAATAGACACCTAGACCAGTGGAAAAGATTAGAAAACCCAGAAATAAAGTCACTGACCCACAACCAGCAGAGTTGAAAAAAATAAACCTTAAGAAAAGATCTCTAATAATGGTGTTGGGAAAACTGGCTGACCATATGCAGAAGACTGAATCTGGACCCTTTCCTCTCAACATATACAAAAATTGATCCAAGACGAATTAAAGATTTAAATGTAAGACCTCAATCTGTAAAAATCCTAGAAAAAAGTTTGTTTAGGAAACACTCTTCTGGAGGACTTCTGGCAATATGGTGACGAGGCAGCCTGGTCTATGAGACCCTCTGCAAAGGAGAGCACAGAGGGTCTCTGGCTCTCTCCCCGGAGGCTGTGAATTCCAATGTCAGCAGTCTGCTCTTCACACAGAGCTTGGTCATTGCCACCACTGGGGCATTGTGGTGGTCTGGACAGCCACTGCAACTGCAGACAGAGCAGCTGCAGACACAGCAGCCGCCGGTGCCACTGCAGCCTCCATGGCAACCATAGCGCACTGTGCCACCTGTGCCTGAGGCGATCCACGACTTCAGTCCTTGAAGCCCCTGCAGGCAAGATCTGCTGGGATCGCTGCCACCTCTGCTGCCACCGTGATGTCGGTCCTCCCATGTGCCCTGAGGCAGACTCCCATCTCTGGCCTCTGCCCAGCTCCTGTCCAGCTCTACCCACTCTGGGGCTGAAAGATAGCACCACCTGCTGGTGATTCAAGGTAACAACACTGAAACGGGAAAAACAAGCTTGAAAAACAGACACAGGCCAGATTTGAGTAGTGAACTGAGTGGTGATCTGAACTGTCCTTCACAGCAGGTCAAGGGCAACTGACCCTAACTGTGAACAAATTTACCAGCTTGAGAAAACAGCTAGAAATCAGAACCTAAAGGACATTGGACTTAAATGAAATGTCTCAGAGTGTGCTCAATTGGTTCTGTTAGTTTAATGACTTGATTCTATTTCTACTGTTTTGTTCTTTTTTTTCCTCTTCCTTTTCTTCTCTTTTCTCCCCTCTGTAAACCATATCTTTGTATAGAGGATTAGCACATCAATAAGGTGGTTGGTTAACTTGTATGTTAGCATCATTGTAGTTTTAGGTTTTTTGTATGGGAGTTGGTTAGTCTGTAGCTGTGGTCTATTGTTTTTATCTGTTTCAGTTTAGGTCTCTCTCTCCATTTGTTGGTACACTCATCTGTTTCCCCCCTTACACCTCTGTCTTTCCACCTCACTCATACCCCCCTGTCTGCTGCATTCTCTTCCTTCTGCTAACTTCACTTTATTTCAGGGGGTAAACCTACAGCCCCACTGCATGGACAGATTCCAAGGCAGTAGGAAGTTGATTTCAGATTATCCATACACCTGTTGGCGGATACCAGGACATGCAAATAGATTTTGAATCACAGCTCCCCCTTAAGTAAATCTCAAAACTGCAAAAAGGACCACCCCCAACCTACAGTGCAACTCCAGAATTGAACAAAGTAAGAGGGCATACATAAGGAAGAATAGGAGATTGAACAAACAGAAGTAAAAGCAACCCCTCAGCCCCTGAATAACAGAATTAAAGAAGATGGTGACAAGGAAGGAAGGAAAAAGTAGGGAGGGAAAAAACTGCAAAAAGAAGAGAAACCAAAAGAATATAGGTCTCACACAGACCCCTGGGAGGTCAGACACTGAGAGAACAGACTCTGGAACACAAACAGTGAAGAGCACCCAGAATGACTGGACACATGCAACAAACCCAGACATCAAGACATTAATGGAGAGAATTAAAAAAATTGAGGAGAGACAAGAGGAAAATGGGAAGGAAAATGGGAAGGAGCTGATGTCAGAAATAACAGCAGTAAAGAATATTGTGATGGAAATAAATAACAAACTAAAGCATGGAAAGCAGAATTAGCCAAGCAGAAGAAAGAATCTCAGAGCTCGAAGACCAAAACATAGAACTAACACAAACTGTCAAAATCAGAGAAAAGAAGCTCAAAAAAACAGAACAAAACCTTCAAGAGATGAATGACCACTTCAAGAGACCGAAGCTAAGAGTAATTGACCTTCCTGATGGAGAGAGAGAAACAGAGGCCACACTGGAACAAACACTTCGTGAAATCATTCAAGAAAACTTCCCTCATCTCATCAGTGATGCAAAATTTCAAGCACAAGAGATTCAGAGAAGGCCTGCAAGACAACAAATGGGAAGACCAACTCCCAGACATATAATAATTCCCCTAAACAAAGTAGGTATAAAAGAAAAAATCCTAAAGGCAGCAAGAGAAAAAGGTCAGACTACCTACCAGGGAAGACCTATTAGAATAGCAGCAAATTTATCTACAGAAACCCTCCAGGTTAGGAGAGCTTGGAGCCCTATCTTCAAAGTTCTAAAAGATAAACAATTTCAACCAAGAATAACCTATCCAGCCAAGCTAAGCTTCATCAGTGAGGGAGAATTGAAATCTTTCCCAGATATCCAATTCCTAAGAACCTATGCTGCCACCAGACCACCTCTTTAAGAAACACTTAAGAAAGTATTGAACACAGAAGAAAAGGAAAAAAGAACAACAACGTTCTTCACAAGAGTACAGGTAAAAGATTAAAAACACACATGATCCAACTCTTAAACCAAAAGAAAGACAACACACAAACAGGAAGAACAGCAACAACTCTGTAAGAACATTATGATAGGGATCAACCCTCACATTTCAATAGGTTGAATGTGAATGGACTAAATGCACCACTGAAAAGACATAGAATGGCAAAATGGATAAAATATCACCAGACAACAATCTATAGCCTTCAAGAGACTCACCTCACTACAAAGGACACTCACAGACTCAAAGTAAGAGGATGGGAAACAAATTTTCAGGCTAATGGAACACAAAAGAAAGGAGGAGTCGTGATCTTAATCTCAGACAAAATACCCTTTAAGCTATCAAAAATTAAAAAAGATACAGAAGGCCACTACATAATGATAAAAGGTTCAATCCATCAACAAGAAATATCCATCTTAAAAATATATGCACCCAACATAGGAGCACCAACTTTCATAAAGCAGCTTCTAGGTAAACTAAAAAAAAGATATCTACTCCAATATCATCATAGCTGGGGACTTAATACCCCACTAACAACCCTAGACAGATCATCAGGACAAAAAATCAGCAACAAGATCCGAAACTTCAATGTGACTCTTGATCAAATGGACTTAATTGATACCTACAGAACCTTCCATCCAAAAACCACAGAATACACATTCTACTCATTGCAGAATGGAACGTACTCTAAGATCGACCACATACTTGGCCATAAATCAAGCATAAGCAAATTTAAAATTACCTAAATTTTACCATGCACCTTCTCGGACCTCAGTGGAATAAAAGTAAACATTAACACCAACAAGGTCCCCCCAAAACCAAAGACATGGACACTAAACAGCATGATGCTAAACAACTCCTGGGTCAATGATGAAATCAAAACAGAGATTAAAAGATACCTGGAAACAAATGAAAATGAAGAAACATCTTACCAAAATCTCTGGAACGCCATGAAAGTTGTAGTAAGAGGGGAATTCATATCCCTATAAACGTACATGAAGAAAATGGAGGGATCACAAATTAACAGCCTAACAAGCCACCTAAGGAAGCTGGAAAAGCAAGACCACAAAAATCCTGATTTCAGCAGAAGAATCCAGATCACCAAAATAAAAGCCCAAATCTAGGACATAGAAGAGAAAAAGATAATACAAAAAAATCAATGAAACAAAAAGCTGGTTCTTCGAAAGGATAAACAAGATCGATGGTTCCCTAGCTAGACTGACCAAGAAAAACAGAGAAAAAGCCCAAATAAACACAATCAGAAACACAAAAGATGAAGTCACATTTGATCCTGAAGAAATACAGAAGATCATTAGAGACTACTATGTACACTTGTATGAAAACAAACTTGAAAACCTTTTGGAAATGGAAGACTTTCGGTCATCACACAACCTGCCTAGGTTGAAACAAGAAGAAATTGAGACCCTAAATAGACCAATAACAATCAAGGAAATTGACTACATAATAAGAAAACTGCCTACAAAAAAAAAAAAAAAAGCCCTGGACCAGATGACTTTCCAGCAGAATACTACAAAATATTTAAAGAGGAGTTGATACCAATTCTACTGAAGGTATTGCAGGCGATTGAGAAAGATGGAACTCACCCCAAATCATTTTACGAAGCTAACATCACATTGATATCCAAGCCAGGTGAAGACCCAACAAAGAAAGAGAGCTACAGGTCAATATCTTTGATGAACA
>NW_007252780.1:99434-126869 GCF_000164805.1 Carlito syrichta | reverse complement strand
CACCAGATTCAACAACACATCTCAAAAACCATCCATCATGACCAAGTAGGCTTCATCCCTAGGATGCAAGGCTGGTTCAACATTCATAAAACCATAAATGTAATTAAATACATCAAAGATGTCAAAAGAAAAACCACATGATTATATCATTAGATGCAGAAAAAGCTTTTGATAAAATCAAGCACCCCTTCTTGATAAAAACCCTCAAACATCTCGGCATATGGGGAACATACCTCAAAATAATAAAAGCCATCTACGAGAAACCCACAGCCAGTATACTCCTAAACAGACAAAAACTGGAACCATTTCCGCTGAAAACTGGAACAAGACAAGGATGCCCACTCTCACCCCTCCTGTTCAATATAGTATTGGAAGTCCTGGCTAGAGCAATCAGAGAAGAGAAGGCAATCAGGGGTATCCAAATAGGAAAAGAGGGAGTCAAGTTATCTCTCTTTGCAGATGACATGATTGTGTACCTTGAAAACCCAAGAGAATCTGTCAAAAACCTCCTTACACTGATAAAGGACTTTGGCAAGGTGTCATGATATAAAATAAGTGTGCAAAAGATAATTGTATTTCTTTACACCAATAATAAACAAACAGAAACCCAAATAAAAACCACAATTCCATTCACGATAGCCACAAAAGAAATGAAATACCTTGGCATCTTCCTAACCAGAAATGTGAAAGACCTTTACAATGAAAACTACAAAACACTGCTCAAAGAAATCAAAGATGACACAAACAAGTGGAAAACTATCCCATGCTCATGGATTGGAAGAATCAACATTGTGAAGATGTTCATCCTACCTAAGGCAATCTACAGATTTAATGCAATACCCATCAAATTACAAGCAACACTCTTCTCAGACCTAGAAAAAACAACACAGGAATTCATATGGAAGCAAATGACCAAGAATAGCCAGAACAATCCTCAGCAAAAAAAAAAACCAACAAAGCAGGTGGTATCACATTACCAGACTTCAAACTACTATAAAACTACAATCATCAAAACAGCTTCGTACTGGTACAGGAACAGGCACATCGACCAATGGAAAAGAATTGAGATTCCAGAAGTAAAACCTCAATTTCTCAACCAACTCATCTTCGACAAAGCCTCCACCACCTACCACTGGGGAGAGGAGAACCTATTCAGTAAATGGTGCAGGGAAAACTGGCTGACCACATGCAGAAGATTGAAACAGGATCCCTATCTATGCCCATACAAAAAATTAACTCCAGATGGATCAGAGACCTAAATGTAAAACCTCAAACCATAGAAAATGAAGGACATACCCTCATGGAAATTGGAACTGACATCCAAATCCCGAACAAAACCCGAAACCCACAGGTCATAAGAGATAAGAAAGACAAGTGAGACCTCATTAAACTGACAAGCTTCTGCAAAGCCAAAGAAACCAGCAAGAGAGCAGGGAGACAGCCTTCAGACAGGGAAAAAGTATTTGCCAACTCCAGGTCTGACAAAGGCTTAACATCTTGGATCTACAAGGAATTCAAACATGCTGAAAAGAAAAAAAACAAACAACCCCATTATAAAATGGGCAAAAGATATGAATAGACACTTCACAAAGGAAGATATCCGAGCAGCCAATAGACACATGAAGGAATGTTCAGCCTCACTAATCATCAGGGAGATGCAAGTCAAAACCACACTGAGATACCACCTAACTCCAGTCAGAGTGGCAATTATCAATAACTCAAAAAATAGTTGCTGGAGAGGGTGTGACAAAAAGGGAACACTTCTACACTGTGGTGGGAGTGCAAACTAGTACAACCTCTGTGGAAAACAGTATGGCGATTCCTAAAAGCTCTAAATATTGACCTCCCATATGACCCTGCAATCCCCCTACTGGGAATATACCCTGAAGAACTCATATCACTCTATAAAAAAGATACCTGCACATGTATGTTTATTGCAGCATTGTTCACAATAGCAAGGACCAGGAACCAACCATGCTGTCCATCAAAAGAGGATTGCATTAAAAAAATATGTTACATATACACGATGGAATACTACGCGGCCATAAAAAAGAACAAAATCATGAATTTAGCAGCAACCTGAATGGAACTAGAGTCTATAATACTGAGTGACCTCTCACAGAAACAAAGATCTGAGTATCACATGTTCTCACTCATATAGTGGACCTTGAACATCCAACGTAATACTATAAGAAAATGAGTGACCGTGGTGGGAAACTATCGGGGGGGAGGGGAAGGGAGATGGGATTAATGGCAGTAAATATCTGTCTGGGGACGGGGAGACACCTCTTATCAACAAGGGTGCTTGAACAAAGCATATTTGTATACCTAACCCTTAACTGTACCCCACAATATCATAATAAAAAATATTGATTATTAAAAAAAAAATGAAACACTCCTCTGGATATTCACCTAGGCAACACATTTATGACCAAGTCATCAAAAGCAAATGCAACAAAAACAAAAATTGACTTGTGTGATCTAATTAAACTAAAGAGCTTCTACACAGTAAAAAAAAAAAATCTTCAACAGAGTAAACAGACAACCGACAGAATAGGTGAAGATATTTGCAAATTATGCATCTTTCAAAGGCTTAATATCCAAAACCTATAAGAAACTTAAAAGAATATATCTCTAAAAAAAAAAAAACCATTAAAAATGGGCAAAGAATTTGAACGGACACTTCTCAAAAGAAGACACACAAACAGCCAATAAAAATGAGAAAAAATGCTCAACATTACTAATCAGCAGAGAGATGCAAATCAAAACATGATGAAATAGCATCTCACACCAGTAAGAACAGATATTATTAATAAGTCAAAAATAATAGATGTTGGTGATGCTGTAGAAGAAAGGGAACACATATACTATTTGTGGGAATGTAAGCTAGTTCAGTCCTTGTGAAAAACAGTTTGATGATTTATCAAATAATGAAACATAGATCTACTATTTGACCTAGAAATCCCACCAATGGGTGTATTCCCATAGAGTCTAAATTGTTCTACCAAAAAAATACCTGCATTCATATGATTATTGCAGCACTATTCATAATAGCAAAAACACTACTGAACCAACCTAAGCGTCCATCAGAGGTGTATTGGATTAAAAGAATGTGATATATGTACATCACAGATTACTACACAGTTATAAATAAGAATGAAATCATGTTCTTTGCAGCAACGTGGATACAACTCTAGGTCATTATTCTAAATGAATTAACGCAGAAAACAAAACACTACATGTTCTCACTTATAAGTGGGAGTAATAAGTGGGGTCACAGGGACATAAAGATAGGGACAACAGACACTGGAGACTCCTAAAGTGAGGAGGAAGGTGGGAGGGAAAGAGGGGAGAAAGGGAGGGAGGGAAGGAAACAAGGGTTGAAAACTACCTGTTGGGTACCATGCATACCATTTAGGTGAGGGGCGAAATAGAAATCCAAATCTCACCATCACACAATATGTCCACGTAACAAACCCGTACATGTACCTCTTGAATTTAAAATGTTATTTTATATATTATATACCCTAAGTATATACAGTTTTACTTGTCAATTAAAAATAAATCTAAAAAAGAAATTACGAAATTTTCAAACTAACATAAAGAGAAAATGTATCTCTAGCAGAGCTGCCCCACAGAAAACACTAAAGAGAGTACTTTCACTCCAAAATTACACTAGACAATGATATAAATCTATATGAAGAAATAAAGATAACTACATAGGCAAAGGTAACTACATAGAAAAATATAAAACTCAGTATAAATGAATTTTTGTTTGCAACTCTCTTATATGTTTTAAAAAAACAACTGCATTAAGCAAAAGTTATAAATCTGCTACTGATTGGATTTGTAGTATATTAATTCGTAATTTTAGATAATAATAGTGTAAAAATTTTGATAAGCATCCTGTGGTTGTATATATAGATTTCCTTGTTCTGAGGAAATACACTGAAATCATTAGGGTGAAAAAAATATGATTTGCCCAGCTTACTCCCAAATGGTTTAGAGATAACATAACCATCAGTAAATCCCATATTCAAAAGTCCTTTGTACGATTTTTTCAATTTTTCTATAATATTAATATTTTCTTTTTAAAAGAGAATTATCAAGCACCTCCAAAAAGAAAGAAAGAAAATTATAACCAATAAAAAACTAAAGCCATAATGCAAAAGCCAACAGACCAGGTTTTTCTATGGAACCAGAATGCAACTTATTATGTAGTGCTATATCCTCATTTTGCAAAGAGAGAAACTAATACCTAAAGTGTGTAAGAAGACCAGACTATGTGAAGGACTGTCCAAAATAACACAGCCAGTCAGTGGCAGAGCCAGCTCTGACAGATAGGTCTCCTAATTCCTCCTGAGTTCTTTCTTCTCTCCATATGCTTTGTTCCATAGCCAAACCTTTTATTATTCTCTTCTGGTATTCTCCATTCTCCATCATTTAAATATTCAATACTGGAACAAATACTGGCATTTGAAAAAATATACAAAGAGTTCATCTGCCAATAAAAAACAAATTCATTCATTGTGGTGCTTACTTAGAATTCAACAAAACTCACTAATTTGAATTGAAATCAGTATTTGCCTCCTGCCCAAGATATTAGCTGATATCAAATTTCTGAGGCCATTTCTTATCAAGATAACGTCCTTTCCTAGGAATTCAGACCCTGAGAAAGTGGGACCAAGCTAAGGAGACGGAAAACCAAAAGCTGTCATACAACTACATGTTTATGATGGTTGTTGTGTGACACCAAAAATTGCATCCTTTCTTCATAAATTACTTGGTATGTAGATGAGAAGTCATTTATTGAAAGCACTTGGAACATTTTATGTAACTTGGAACCAATGTAGAGGTTCTAGAAGGGAGAATCGGCTAGTGGGGATGACATTGTTTATTCTTAGCTAATCAATGAAATATGAAGAAGCAAAATAGAAGATGAGGTTTAGAAATTCTGGGGCTTCTCAATATAAAATTCCTTGTTTGTGAAGGTTTAAAATAAATAACTTCCATAATATTTTATAAAAGAAAGTGGATGTTTATCATTTACACTCTGTCTGACTGAATCTTCCTGTCTCTCAACAATCCAATCTCATAATTTCTGTAAGGTATTTAACTAGATATCGTTTTTAAAGATAATTCAGGACCTAGTTGGAGAAATCACTTTCTAAACAGAGAGGGGACTGATAAGCATTCTGTGAAGGGGGTTAGTTAGCCAGTGGTTAATTTGCTTCACATTTATTTAATGGCTGCCCTAATTCATTCTCTCTATTATTAGAGTCAATAAAGATTTTGAGTCCCAACGTGGGCCAAGGCATTGCACTAAATCTTCTTTACAATTCTAGTCTTCTCTGTTGTTTATTTTCTTCAGTGTACTAATTACAAGCTGTAGTTATTGATTTAACTTTTAAATTGATTATAGTTCATAGACTACACTATTTGTGAGATCAGGCCTTTGTGTGACAACACTGCTCTGTGCCCAGTATCTAGTACCAGGCAACTCCTAAGGGCTTAGCAAGCCTTTGTTTAAGAACAACTTCACTGAGCATGTAGAAGAAACCAGGCACACACTATCTGTGAAGTTGTGCAGTGCAATGGTTGTAAATATTGGCCTGAAGCTCCAGCTACCTGGGACAAAATTCTACCTGTGTCACTGACTGCGTAAACTTGAGTGAGCTTTACTGTACACCTTTCTGTGCCTCAATTTCTTCATCTCTATAAAATGATAGTAATGATACCACCTTCCCCATAAAGTAATTTGAGGTTTCCCCTAAAACAGAGTGATTGCTCAATCAATGTTAGCTCTGATAGTAAGAAAAGTGATCTTAGCTCTCAAGCTTACAGATGAAAGAATACAAACTCAGGAAAACTAACTGAGACCACAAGTCTGGAGAGAGGCAGAATCAGTGTTTGAACCCATGTCTAATTGTAAAGCCTAGGCAACTTGTGTTAACCTTTGACTGGTTATTCATTATATAACACAGTCAACAATGACTTCCTGCAGTTCATAGTTTAAGGGTACATCATACACACAAATAAATGATCCGAACACAGAGCAAACTGACCTCCTTGCTGCAGAAGAGAAGTTCACAGGCTATCTTGTGAATAATGTGGCTAGAGAATAGCCCTATTGCAGGTACTCCTGGAGTTTCCTGTTAAGGGATAGATTTGCACTGAACCGGGGAGAATTTTGTCAAATGCCGTCTAAAATCAAGACTCTGCTTTCAAAGCATTTCTTAATCTACCAGTCTAGTAGCTTTATCAAAAAGGAAAATAGGATTGTCTAGATGATAACTTCCACGTGTTCTCTTCATACATAGTTGTTGGTTCCAAACCATATGCAGAGGAAAAGAAGTAGAATGAGGTTACCATCATTCTCATTTTTGTCTTTGCACCTGGACCTTATGTTTATTCCATCTACAATGTCCTCAGGTAAGTAGGTAATAGTGCTCATATTAATTAAGTCTCTACTATGTGCCAGAAATGATTATAAAATCCTTATATGTAGCATTCATTTACTTCTTATACCTAACAAACAGAGAAGTACAGGTAGTATCCCCATTTCAAAGATGAAGAAACTGAAGCATAGGGATTAAGTAGCTTGCTAACATTCCAAGCTGGACAATAAGAACATAGGATGTGAACTCAGGTATCTGGTTATCAGAGCCTGCACGTTTAACCCAAGCTCTCTCCACTGACTCCATGAGCACCAGAATCTTGCAGCGAATTAGCAAATATTCCTGGAGTAGGTGACTGAGTAAATTTGAAGAAAGTTAAGTCCCCACAATAGTTTCCTATGGGAAGGACAACATATCTCCTTCCTTTTGACACTTCTTCCCTGACCCCAGTGTCCTACAAAACAGTGAGTTAGCAATTCATTGGGAATGCCTGAAAAAAGACATTGCCTTTATGTATTACACAAACTATTGTCTTAAATACCACTAAAATGTGTTACTTCTCTCTCTCCTCTCTCTCTCTCTCTCTCTGTCATGTCACGTAGGAATCCTGTAAGGCCAACCCAGTTGTCTTCCTGCTTCTAATCTTATCCCTTCCAATTCATTCTCTACTCTTCATTTGGGTTCTGACAGGGAACAGTTGTCACACTCAAAAGGTGAATTAAAGGGAGTCGAATACAAATGCATTAGAAGGGAAAACCATTTCACCCCAAAGCCCAAAAGGGAAGGAAAAAACAATATAATTACCAGAACTTGGCGAGATCTGTGGTTGTGGAAGAGAGATGGCCATTGTCATCAAACTGCAGTTATACCAGGGAAACACAACCACAGCCAAGACCAGTATCTACAGAGAGTTGAGATGTGAGGGATAAATGTCCAACCTCTCTTCTCCCATCTTCTAAAGTCTATTGAAAACCAGCGGGCTAGAAGTTCATGTGATGGAGTCAGCGGAGGCCTACAGCAGATCTGGAAAGGTGAAAGGGAATAACAAGCACAGCTTCTTCTTTCCCATTTCTTTTATGTTTGGCTTCTTACAATTAATGCTATGAAGAGCATCATGAATGTTTCTTTGCATACGGGGCTTTTAATTCTAAAAGGTAGATTTCTAGTTGTAGGACTGTCAACTCAAAGGATTTTGGAAGGTCTAAATGTTTACAGAAGCTACCAAATAACTTATTAAAAAACCTTGGCAAGCTCACCAACACTGTATATATACCTTCATCAGCAGTAAGTTGGAAGAACTCAAATCACTCTGTAAAAAACATACCTGCACATATATGTTTATCGCAGCATTGTTCACAATAGCAAGAACATGGACCCAATCGTGCTGCGCATCAAAAGAGGACTGGATTTAAAAAATGTGGTACATATACACAATGAAATATTACACAACCATAAAGGAGAACAAAATCATGAACTTCACAGCAACTTGGATGGAATTAGAGTTTATAATACTGAGTGATCTTTCACAGAAACAAAGATCTGAGTATCACATGTTCCCACTCATAAATGGACCTTGAACAACTACCATAATACTATAAGAAAAGGATTGACAGTAGTGGGAAACTGCAGTGGGAGGGGGGGTGGAATTGACAGTAGTTGATATCTGCCTGGGGAAGGGGGAACACACCTCATCAGCAAGGGTACCTGAACAATGAATATTTGTATACCTAACCCTGAATTGTACCTCACAATTTTAAAATAAAAGTGAAAAAAATATATTAATCAGATTGGTACAAATTATTTCTCATGGTGTTATTTTATATTTCCTAGATGACTAGTGATATTGAGCAAGATTTTAAAGTATATAATAAGATCACTTCTGTGAATGTATTGCTCCTATTAGGGATGTTTAGGACTGGCATTGCCACTCTTTATTTCACTTGCTTTTCTTCTTTGCAGATACTTTTGTTGTAGTTTAGAGTCAAATTTTCAAAACATAAATCTGACCTTCAATTTAAAACCTTAAGTGTCTGCCCCTTGTCCTTAGGATAAAAGTCCTAGTCTCTGCTAAATTAAAAGACCCTTTCAAGATGTAGTTGCTAGCAAATGCCTCAGTATTGCTTCTGTTCATCCCTACTTCCTTCCCACCCGTATTTCAGGTATGGGTACAGATATGAATCTGTTATGTTGTTGCTTCAGTGCATTTGCCCCCACTGTTTTTTGTTACTGAGATGTCTATCCTCACTTCCTCTTTACCAGTTAATGCCTATCTTTTCTCAAAAATTAATTTACACATTGTCTTCTTGAAAGACCATATGTCTCCTATCTCTCCAGACTGAGTTGCAGATGGCTGTCAGGCATAGTGGACTGGATTAAAGGCAAACTGCAAACAATGTGCTAGGAGCAGAAAATATCACCATGAATAAGTTCCAGTGCCTGTGTCCCCGAGAAACACAGCCTGCTGGCTGAGTTACATTGCCCACATTGAACAGAGCAAGCTTCAGCAATATATTATCAATCCTTGCTTTGATTTTTTTCATACAGTTTTCCCAGAAAAGACTTAGGAGATGATTGCTCCTCAAGTAACCACACAGTGTTTTTCTAAGTCCCTTTACAGTGACCTTAGGAGACCAGATGCAACATCCTGATGGTACTCCAAAGCATGTGTCTACAATCAAACATTCTCCAACCTCCATAACCAAATATCATAGTTTGATGTCCTCTGGCTTCAGAGATCCCCATGACATAATTAATGAGGCTTCACTGCATAGAAAAGCAACTGCTCCAGCACATCACTCTCTCAACATTCCTTTTACCCATGATTTCATGTGTAAATATGCATTGAACATTTTAGCCATATTTTTTTTATTCCTATGAAGACAAACTCTATTAATCCAGTCTAAGCACTGTTGGTCACATCCACTTTAAACAAACCTAATACATGAAGGTTCAGCTCCATTGAGCAGTGTGAAAATCTTTTTTAAATAATGCAAATAAAAAATTAATTTGCCAAAATAATCCTTCTCAAAGCTAGCTCCCTATTACACTTAAATGAGGATTTGAGAAGCACTGTGTCAGAGCACACAGTGAGAAGACCAAAGGTCACTAGGCAGATCTAGATAGGCAAGAAACTTCACTTCTTTGAGTCTCAATTTACTCATCTATAAAATGAGGATAAAGTACATCTTGCAGGACAATGATGAGGAATAAAAAAGTACATGTTTGTAAAGTTCCTGGAAGAGTAAATGAGAAAATATAAATAAATAGTAGACAATATTTCATTTTTAAAAAAATCTAGTGTCTGTTTCCCCTATTATTTGGGTACAGAGAAAGACATGAGTGCATCAAGTCATCAAGTCATTATCTAGGCTCTGCATATTTCTAACAATTTTAGAAGTTTTAACAACCAGAGAATAAAACAGCCCTGTAATTAAAGAGGCATGTGATCAAATGCAGACAGCCACATTCATCAAATTCTTTCTTGGAGAAAGTATTGCATTTCTTTGTAAAAAAAAAAAAAATGATAAAACACCCTGGGTGAGGAGATGTTAAGTGCCGTCTAAGAAGATAGGTATGTTCAACCCATTTGTGAGCATCTTGATGAGTTTAAGTCTATAATTTGGCAGTGTAACAAAAGCAGAGAAAGATCTGAATTTGTTTTAAATAATACAATTAATTACTGTGGTTAGAAGAACAAGATGAGGAGAGAGTCTGGAAAATTTATTGCTGCTTGAGAATTATAACAAAAAACATACTGACTGGAAGAAAGGAGGTTTGGAGAAGAACAGAACTATTGAATACGGATTTTGAATTGTTTGTTGTGTTTGTGTCTGTATCATAGTGAGATTTATGCTATTAAGTTACTAAGCTTATGTTACTCCCTAAAGTTTTGTAGTCAAATAAATCTTTAAGGAACTCTGTATTGTGTGTTCAAGCCTGTTTTGGTATGAAGCTAAAGCAGAGACTGCTGGTACAGTTGCAGTTAGCTCAATGAGGTATGGATAGCTGATATGTAAGTTGTGTACACTCAGTAAAAATGAACTGAACACATAATGGGTCTTGGGCACTGTACTTGAGGATCCAGTAACAACAAAAACAATATGGTAAAGAATGATAATACATGTAAGCTGTTACAAGAAAGAATGTGCATTAATCTAAGAAAAGGTTAATGAGGGAGTAATTTAGTCTGTGTTGTGGTGATGGTATATGGTAAGCTTCAAAAACTAGCAGCAGTTGATCAAGAATTTGAAGAAGAGTAAGAGTTTGCTAAACTGATAAGATGGCTAAAAGCAAGAGTGGCAGAGGTAATAACCAGCTCAGAACCAAAAAGATTGGTAAGTGTATATAGATTAGGTTAGACAGATAGATAATGGATACATAGATAGATGATAGAGATAGATAGATAGATAGATAGATAGATAGATAGATAGATAGATAGATAGATAGATAGAGGCAAGCAATGGATGGAATATAGAATGTAGTATCCCAATGTAACTGGAGAAATGAATACATAGGAAAGGGTAAGAGGAGGGGAGATGGAAGCAGAGGCCTGATCCAGATTATTTTCAATTTTCTTTTTGACCAAGTAGGTCCTGAGACATCAAAATTATTGTGAAGTTTGTTTTGTTTTGCTTTTCACCTCTTACTCTACTCTTTTAGGCAATTAAAGCCAGATTCTGTCAAATAACAATTATTAAATTCCCCTTGAGACCAAGTGTGACGAACTCTTTTGAGTTTAATAATCAATTCTTATTAGCACTTAAGGCATTTAAGTCTAGTTTCAATTGTCCCATGTTCTTAATGAGAAGAGATGTTCTTTACTTTCAGAAACTTCTACACGATCCATCATTAGCCATGTGAGTGTCTACATTCTCACCATTTCCAGGGCACTGATCTTTTCTGCTAGGATGGACAAAGTAGAATTAGGAGAGATGGGACTTTTTCAGGTTCACAGAAGTTACCATTTGCCTAGCAGAGCCTCATATCAACAGCTGTTTGTCAGGAGCATAATGGAAAGGATGACTGTGAACCACAAACCAAAAAGGAAGCAAAGAGCAAGAAGACAATATTCCAATGAGGTTATTCTTGACTAGAATAAGCGTATTCATATGTACACAACAATATCACACTCTCATTTTAAAAGAAAGAATGGGATGTGATTGGTAGAAACCCTAGATGTCAGACTGGAAGAGATCTCAGACAAGGTAGTTGAATAGAAACATCAAATGTGTCCCAAATATAATTTTTAAAATCTGCAATTAGGCACATACTAGCTGGGAGATTTGGACAACGTTTTAAAGTGTTCTGATCTTCATTTTTTTATAAAACGGGTATAGCATACATGCCTTGAAAAGGTGTTGTGGAAATTATAAATAATATTAAAAATTCAGTGCATAGTACATAATTAGTGAATGACAATTATTATTATATCAACTTCCTCTATTTACCCCATCCAAGGACTCATTCTCCAAATATGAACACTGAATCATTGAATTACCAAGAACATATACTCAACACACTAGGATGCTTTTTAATTTTTATGTGAGCCATCCGAAGCCCTAAACTTGTCCAGTGTCACTTGGATTAAGAAGACCATATACGACATTACCAAACTGTTCCTCAGATTTGGTCCCCATTATGGAATATCCACTTGAATTTTTTTGAGTTTTCATAGCCTCGATATCTTTTTAATCTCCCATACAAATTAAAACAAAAGATAGGCACTAGAATGACTTTCTTCTTTTTTGATTTGGAATCTCACTCTGTCGCCCAGACTGGAGTGCAGTGGCACGCTCCTGGCCACTGCAACCTCACCCTGTGGGGCTCCAGCGATTCTTCCACTCCAGCTTTCCAAGTAGCTAGAACTACAGGCACTTTTTTGTAGAGACTATGTCTCGCCAAGTTGCCCAGGCGGGTCTCGAACCCGTGAGCTCAGGCAATCCACTCGCCTCGGCCTCCAAAAGTGCTGGGATTATAGGCTAAGCCACTGAGCCTGTCCTAGAATGACTTTCAATGTTAATGGAATTCCTGATTTGAAATATTGTACTTAGGAAAATTAGATTAGAAATCAAAAAGTAATTAAAATAACAATCTTTATTTTGTCCACTAGATTGATAAAAGATAAAAGATCTAGAAGACGTAAAGAATGTTGTTCTAAACAGTTTGTCTAATTAGCATTAGTGTTAGTCTTCTAAAACTTTACACTTCACAAATGTATTCAAAACATATCTTTAAAAACAAATAGATTAAGGAAACTCATAAGGGAAATCTACAAGTGGGATTTTTTCTATAAATTTAAAGTTTAAAAATATTGAGGGGATATATATTATTTTGATCTTACATGGAAAAATAAGATTGACATCAAGCAATTCCGAACTTAAATGATGTCTTTCCACTTATAGCTGGTTGTGATTGAAGCAAGTTATTTAACTTCTGAACCTTAGTTTCCTCACACATACAATGAAAATAATGTTTGTCTGACTCATAGGACAATTTTAAGTATGAAGCACTCAACATAGCACTACATTCTAAGACAGTCTAGATGAAGCACTACTCCTTCCACTTTTCATTCTTGCTTATCCACGCTTAGTAGTTCCTACTTCCTATGGACACCAGGCTCAACTCCTCACTTGTCCTTCAGAACGCTCTGTGTTCTGAAATTGGCCTACCTTTTTGCAAACATTCTTGTGCTATGCATACTACATATACCCAAATTGAACTACTTACTATTTTCATCACATATCCCACTAGTTCCTAACTCATATCTTTGTTATTTTCTCTGATAATCACTCCCTGTCTCCAGCATATCAAAATGTTGCCTAGCCTTCAAATTTTCAGTTTAAATGTCTCAGACTTTTTGACATTTTGAAGTTTCCCCTCATTCTGAAAATTCCTCAGGCTGGAAATCTCCATCTCTCTCCTCTAAATCCTTAAAGAATTGAAGTCAACATTCATTTATCATGTGCTGTGTGTTCAGGTCTGTGTAGCCACTGTAAGATAATACACAAAAGTCTTCTTTAATAGTGAAAAAAAGATGATTTCTAACAAAATAACTTAGTCAAAAATCTTTAAAGGAATAACATTGTAGTCTCCTTTTTCTTATTTTATTATAAGTAACTGTCATTTACTCTATGGTGTGGAATAAATTATAAGAATTAAACCCCACATGATTCATATTATTTCCATATTAACAGCATACACCAGCAAAAAAATAATTCTAAATTTCTGACAGGTTAAGACACTTTTTAAACTCTGGGTTTTATAATTGAGATCTATTTGACTTTAGGTTTTATAGCTGAGATCTGATTTCAAAACATTACTCATATTTGAGATTTTGTATTAGAGATGAAAAAAGCATTTTTTTCCCTCAATTCAGGGAGGATTCAATTTTATTAGAAAGGATTCAAATTTATTAGAAATTGTAGACTTCAGGAGCCCAAGGTCCACATCAATTAACCTGTAGATGTAACCATAGCATTCTGTACATGTTTGATACTAGGTTAGTGAGCAGCAGTGAACTTGGGATGTAACCACTGCATCCATTAGGATAGGTTAAGTTATGTTGCTGTAACAAACAGCCCTGAAATCATAGCAGCTTATAGCAACAAAAGTTTAGTTTAGCTCATACTGTATGGATGCCAATTATTGCCTTCTTTCAGTCAGCATCTAGGCTGACAGAGCAGCCACAACAGCAGCACATGACAAAGAAAAAGAGCTCTGAAAAGCTCTAAGCTGAAAATTGTTGGGCTCTCAAGACTTAGGTCTTTCTTACTTTTTGTTGTTGTTTGATAGGAATCTCTTTATTACCCAATATGTACCAAGTGCATGGTAATCACTGGCAATTTAGCAAAGACTAAATCAAAGTCGGTGCCTACACTCTGGCAGATGAAATCAATGTTAGACAGATAACACAAAAATTTCCTCATTACAATTGTGGTAAAGATTACAAAAAAATTACAGAGTGTTATGAAAGTATACAACAAGTTTGCCTCATAGTCTAAGAGTCTAAAAAGGATTCTTTTAAGATATGATATTTAGCCGGGCTCGGTGGCTCAGCCTGTAATCCTGTGCTTTGGGAGGCCAAGGTGAGTGAATTGCCCGAGTCCACGGGTTCGAGACCCGACTGGGCAATTTAGTGAGACTTCATCTCTACAATAAATCAAAAAATTAGCCGGGTGTGGGAGCACGTGCCTGTAATTCCAGCTACTTGGAAGGCTGAGGCAGAAGTATCCAGAACCCAGCAGGTCGAGGCTGCAGTGGCCGGGAGGTGCACTCCAATCTGGGTGACAGAGTTAGACTCCAACTCAAAAAAAAAGATATGATATTTAATGTGAGATCTGAAAGAAATTGAAGTAAACCAAGTCAAGACAACATTGATAGGAAAGTGGTAAAAGGAGTGGAGAAAAATTCTGGAATCTCACCTAATGTACTTCTGTCAGCATTAAGTAACCCACACCTCATAGTTACACTCAAAGCAGACTACTTGTGTGGATCAGCATTTATCACACCCTATTATAATTGTATTTGTTAGTGAGTTTGTCTGTCCTCTACTATACAGTACATTTCCTGGTTATGACATTGTTTTCATCTCTGTATTTTTAATGTTTTATATCCAAAAGGTTTTCAGAACTCATTATTGATGTGATAGAATATTATAGCTTAGAGAGTAGCCAAGTGTTGAGTGAAATTTCAATTTTAAAAATATATAATACATAATAGTGCTTTAAAACTAGTCAACCACAAAAATTTCACCAGAATTATAATATTTGCCATAAAGATGGCAACAACAATGATTCCAGGTGCATTTTTCAGCTAAGCAAAGTTAAGGAAGTTAATTAAGCTTTGAAAATTGATTAGAGGGAGAATATAAACTAAGCTAAGCTAAAAGTATTTTCTTTTAAAAAAAAGGAGATTTATATTTAGAAATCCATAGCCTCACCAACAGCAACAGCAGACTAAACATACAAACAGTTAAAAGTGTTGGAAAACTAGAGAGTTGCACTGTAGAGAAATTAACATCAAACTCATTTCAAGAAAATGTTTGGTAGAACTTATCTTATTTATAGCAAGAGAAAAAGAGAACTTACACATTTCTGGCAAGAAAAAGGCTTTCCCAGTTGCAGATAAAGATTGATATTGACTTTAAGACAGCAAAAATAGCACACATCCTAAAAACAATAGACATATCGAAGACTTTGAGGAGCCTTGCAATATTACATTCAGTATCTTTCCATTTAGCATAGAATTTAATCAACATATTTTGCATTCAAGGTCAATCAAACCAGCCATTTGGCTGTGACTTCAAAGAGTCACGCAATATTTTAAAAATATAGTTCTTTTTTTAAAAGGCAAAATTAAATTCTGAGACATGCACAATAATTCCAAGAGGTTTCAAAAATGCAATCATCCATGTCATTCACATTCCTATCCACAGAATGATCTGTCAACATTGTATTTTTCCTTTAGTCACTTCTCAGTTAAAATGTCCCCAGAAGGCACCACTCTGAATTTTTTTTTAATATAGATTAGTTTTGCCTATACTAGAAACTCATATAAATGGAATAGTCATTGTTGTCTGCCTTTTTGTGCTCAGCATAATGTCTATGCAATCCAACCATGTTACTGAGTATATAAGTTCTTCATTTTTATTACTCAGTATTATTCCGTTGTATGATTATACTACAATTTGCTTATCTACTCTAGTTTTAGGATGTTACAAATAAGGTTTTCATGAACATGTTTTACAAATCATTTTATAAACATACATTTTCATTTCTCTTGGCTAAACACCTAGTAGTGAATCCCCATGTCATTCAGAAGAGGTATGTTTAACTTCATTTAAAAAGGCCAAAACTTCTTATCAACAGGGTGCCTGAATGAAACGTATTTGTATACCTAACCCTTAACTGTACCCCACAACATCATAATAAAAAATATTGATTAAAAAAATAAAAAAATAAAAATAAAGAAATCCAACAAAGGCCAAAACTTTTTTTCAAAGTAGTTGTGTAATTTTATATTCCCATCAGAAATGTATTAGAGGCTGGTAGTTATTTAATCTCACTAATATTTGGTGATACCATTCTTTTAGTGACACCTCTTTGTGGTTTTAGTGTGCATTGCCCTGATGATACTAATGCTGAGAACTTTTAATGTGTTTATTGACTATATATCATCCTTTGCTGCATTGATGTATATCAATTTTATTTTTATTAGGTTATTTATATTTTATTAGTGAGATATAGAAATCTCAAATTTTGTATATTCAAGATAAAAGTCCTTTTTTTCAAATATTGTATATTTTCAAATATTATATATTGTTATATTTTCCCTCATAATGTGGCTTGTTATTATTCATGATTAGTGTGTTTTAATGAGCAGAAGAATTTATTGTGATGAATCTTGTCTGAGAAATATTTGCTTAAATTCTAATTTTCTTCTAGAAAATAGTTGATATTAGTTTTTACATTTAGATTTCTGTTCTATCTTGAATTCATATTTGCATAAGGTTTATGTTAGGGGTCAAGTTTTTGTTTGTTTATTTCATTTTATATATATATATATGTGTGTGCTTTTTTAGTACCATGTATTAAGAAGAATTTCCTTTCTCCATTGAATTAACCTGGCATATTGATAATAGTAAATTGAACATATCAATATGCCAAATTCTTACTCTCTGTATTGTTTTCTGTTGATCCATATCTGCACTCATAACAACATTCTATTGCCCTGATTAATGCAGCTCTATAATAAAATTTGAAATCAGATTTAACCTTGCACTTCTTTTTCAAAATTGTTTTAACTATTCATGGTGTTTTATACTTTTATATAAATTTTGGAATCTGCTGGTCTATTTCTTAAAAGAAATGTCTGTTGAGTTTGTGAATGAGAATTCCTTAAATTTACAGAACAATTTGAGAAGACTTGAAATCTTAAAATATGGAACTTACCAATCTATATTATGGTATATTTTTCCATTATTCAGGTCTTTAATTTCTCACAGAAATGTTTTTGTAGTTTTTAGTGTATGTATCTTGCATAAACTTTATCCAATTTATTCCTAAATATTGTATGATTTTTTATTCTATAGCAAAACTTAAAAATTGTTTTCTTCTAGTGTATACAGAAAGATGATTAATTTTGCATATTTATTTGTATCCTATGATCTTCTGAAATTCACTTTTTCTGTAATTGCTTTTTATATTCCTTGGGACTTTCTATAAAGAACAATGCAAATAGTTTTAATTCTTTCTTTCTAATCTTCATGCTTTTTCTCTGTGCTTTATTCCAAGGACTAAAACCTATAGTAAAATATTGACAAAAAGTTTTTAGAGTGGACATCCTTATCTTATTACTGATAAAAATAAAGTATTCAATTTTTAATAATTAAGTATAATGTGAGTCTTAAAGTTTTTTCTAGATGCTTAATCTGATTGAGAAAAGTTTATTTCTATTCATAGTTTGTTAAAAGCTTTTCATGAAAAGTGTTCATTCATGTCCTTTGCCCACTTTTCAATGCGTTTGTTTGTTTTTCTTCCTTTCAGTTCACTTGAGTTTTTTGTAGTTCCTAGATGTTAGGCCTTTGTCAAATTCATAATCAGCAAATATTTTTTTTTCCATCCTATGGGTTGTCTCCCTACTCTCTTAATGGCTTCTTTTGTTGTGCAAAAGTTTTTCAGTTTGATGAAGTCTCACTTATATATCTTAGCTTTCATGGCATTCACTTTTGGAAATTTGGTCAAGAATTTGTTGCCTACTCCAATGTGCCTTTCCTAAAGAATCTTTCCTAAAGAGGATACACAAGCCACCAGCAGATACATGAAAAAACGCTCAGCCTCACTAATCATCAGAGAAATACAAATCAAAACTACAATGAGATACCACCTAACTTCAGTAAGGATGGCCATCATTAATTAATTAAAAAACAACAAATGCTGGCACAGGTGAAGAGAAAAGAGATTGCTTCTACATTGTGAGTAAGAGTGCAAGCTAGTTCAACCACTATAGAAAACAGCATAGCAATTCCTAAAAGAACTAAAGATTGACCTTCCATATGATCCAGTAATCCCTCTCCTGGGAATATCCCCAGAGGAACATAAATCATTCTACAAAAAAGACACCTGCACTCACATGTTTATGGCCTCACTCTTCACGGTAACAAAAACATGGAACCAACCTTATTGCCCATTGAAAGTGGACTGAATAAAGAAAATGTAGTACAGATACACAAAGGAGTATTACACAGTCATAAAGAAAAAATCATGAACTCTGCATCAAATTGTATGGAGTTGGAGACAATCATACTTAGTGATCCATCACAGAAACAAAGAACTGAATACCACATGTTCTCACTGATAAGTGGGACCTAAACATTAATCACAGTAGCACAAAGGAGAGATGGGTAGTCACTAGGCACTGCCAGGGGAGGGAAGGTAAGAAGGGAGCGTGTAAAAATACAAAGGATACCTAGTCCCAAACCAGGGGAATTGAAGGCCATTTAGAGGCCCAAACTCCACCTTCATGCAACCTACTTGTGCAGTTAATCCTTACATGTACCCCACATCTCTATAATTGTAGATTTGTAAAATATGTAGTATCTTTCTAATAAATAATTCAAGGTCTTAGTATTTAATTACTTATAAGTACTATATTTTATTCTAAGACCTTAATAAAATCAAATATTTATTAGCTCAAAAAGTTTTATCATGAAAGTGTATTGAACATTTTCAAATGATTTTTCTGAATTTAAGATATTGTTATGTTTTTCTCTTTTATTTTGTTAATATAATTAATTACATTGCTTCACCTTTAAAATATAAGAATGACTTTTTCTTCTTGGGACAAAGTTGCTTTATTCTTTTCATTTATTATTGAATTCAATTAACAATTTGCTTTTGTTTTTGTATAATTTCTCCCCTAAGTTTATAAGAGGTATTGGTTTACCATTTTCTTTTCTTCTTCTTCTTTTTTTTTTTTTTTTAGAGTTAGAGTCTCACTCTGTCACCCAGGCTGGAGTACAGTACTCCATGACCACCCCAGCGTCAACCTGCTGGGCTCTGGTGATCCTTTCGCCTCAGTCTTCCAAGTAGCTGGAACTACAGGTGTGCACTACCATGCCCAGCTAGTTTTTGATTTATTGTAGAAACAGGTTTCACCAAGATTGATCTCGAACCCACAGGCTCAGGCAATCCATTTGCCTCAGCCTCCCAAAGAGCTGGGATTATAGGCAGAGCCACCAAGCCCGGCCTATTTTCTTACTTAGAATATTTTTTTTCAGGTTTTCCTGTCAGAGCAATGACCCCATAAAAGAGTGTGAAATATTCTCTTCTTTATTTTCTGAAGCTTTTTAATTACTCTTATTCCTTCCTTAAATATTTGATAGCATTTACCAGCACAACGGTTGAAGTTAGTTTTGTTTTTTGGTTTTTTTTTGTGGAAATACGTTTGACAGTAAATTTAATTTGTTTTAAAAAGCAATTTTCAACTTTGGAATGCATCAGAATTGTCTCAAGGGTCTTCAAGACACAAGTTGTTGAACATTGCTTTCAGTGTTTAGTTTAGCAATTCTCAAGTGATACTAGAGAATTTTCATTTTGGTAAGGCGTTGTACGATGTTGAGAGTTCTGGTTTGGAGACTATAATTTGAGAACTATGAATTTAGAAGACATAGAGCTATGCAAATTTTATTTTTCTTTTTGTGTCACCTTTTTTTTTTTTTTTTGAGTTGTCTCACACTGTCGCCCAGGCTGGAGTGCAGTGGCATGCGCACGGCCATTGCAGCCTCGACCTGCTGGGCTCAGGTAATCCTTCTACTTCAGCCCTCCAAGTAGCTGGAACCAAAAGTGTGTGCCACCACGTCTGGCTAATTTTTTGACACATTGTCTCACCATGACGCTCATTCTGGCCTCAAACCCCTGAGCTCAGGTAGTCTTCTCTCTTCTGTCTCCCAAAGTGCTGGGATTACAAGTGTGAGCCACCATGCTCAACCTACTTCTTTTTAAGTTGTGTTGTTTTCTAGAATTTTTTTCCCATTTCATCTAAGTTGTTGAATTTATTGGCATACTGTTAATAATATTATCCTATTATTGTTGCAATATGTGTAGTATGATTAGTGATATCAACTCTATTATTATATAAAAAATTTGTTTCTCTCTTTTCTTGATGAGTCTTTATTAGAGACTTATCAAATTTTTACAATTTTCTAAGGACCTGTTTTAGCTTTATTAATATTTTCTATTCTTTTACTATTTTATTGATTTCTTCCTTTAACTTTGTTTTCTTTCTTTTAATAATTGAGGTTATTTGGTTGTCTTCTTAAGGTGGACATTTAGATAACTGATTCTAATTTGTTTTGTCTTTTCTAGTATAAACATATAAACTACTTTTCTCTAAGTATTGTTTTAGAAGTATTTTAACAATTTTACTTTATTATTTTTATTTTATTTACTTTTTTATTTTTTAGAGTTAAGTTCTTGCTCTGTCACTCAGGTTGGAGTGTAGTGGCACCATCATAGCTCACTACGACCTTGAACCCCTGGGCTCAAGTGATCTTCTTTCCTTAGCCGACAAAATAGCTGATATTACAGGCACTCACCACTACATTTGACTAATAAAAAAAAAATTAGAGACAGCCTGATCTTAAATTCCTTGACTTGAACAATTCTTGTCCAGGCTGGTCTCGAAATACTGGCCTCAATTAGTTGTCCATGCTTGTCTTGAACTCCTGTCATCAAACAACTCTCTCACCTCTGCTTTCAGAGTTGCAGGGATTACAGTCATGAGCCACTGTGCATGGCATTTCCAACTATTTTAACATGCATACACTCAATATCATTTAGTTTATAGTAATTTCCAGTTTTCTGTACTATTTTTCCTTTGGGCTATACCTTATGTTATGTAGAAGTAAGGTGTCAGAGATATTGTTAGATACCTTATTCCTATCAAATTCAAATTTAATTTTGTTGAGATCAACAAATAAGATTTGCAAGAAACCAGTTTTTATTAGGTTATTGACATACTATTGCCCAATATACTTTCTATCTTGGTGAACATGGTTTGCAGTTATTAGTTGTAGTTTTCTATAAATGCTAGTCTACTGGTGACTGACAGTATATGAATCTTGGATAACTTCATTCATTTTTTAGTCTGGTTACTTTTCAACAAAATGCTGAGATAAAAGAGTTAAAATTTCCAAATCTGGTTGTGTTGTTTATTGCTTTCTTTAACTTGGCACATACATATATATGAATTTATCATTATAAAATGCCCCATGTGTCTCTGGTAATATTCTGTATTGTGAAGTTTCTTTTAACTAATATTATAACCACTCCAGCTTTCTTGTAAATAGTGTTGTTAGGGTACTTACTTTTTCATTGTTTTTTCCTTTAATTTTGTCTATACATTTATATTTAAATTATGTTTTCCTGAGAACAGAATACAGAATCTACCCTCCATCACCACCTTAACCCCTGAAAGCCACTGAACTATTTTCTGTCACTAAGATTTTCTCAATTTTCCTTTTCCCAAAATGTCATAGAGATAAAACAATATAGTACGTAGCATTCTGAGTCTAGCTTCTTTCATTTAATATGATGCATTTGAGTTTCATCCCTGTTATTGCAAGAATCTGTAACTTGTTCCTTCTCATTACCAAGTAGTATTCTACTCATAGATGTGTGTTTACCTCTTTATCAATTGAAAGAAATTTTAGGTTGATTCCAGTTTGGGGTAACTAAAAAATACCCCAAATATTCACATACAAACTTTTCTGTGGACATATGTTTTTATTTCTCTTGGTTAAATGCTTAGAAACAGAATAGCTGGGTAATATTTTACCTTTCTAAGGAAATGTCAAAGTGTTTTTTAAAGTGACTGTGCTATTTTGCATTCCCACCAGCGATGTGTAAAAAGTCAAACTTCTCTACATTTCCATTAACATGGTATTGTCTATTTTTTCTTTCAATTTTAGTCATTCTAGGAAGCTTATTATAGTAAATTAAAGCAATTTCAACTTTCTTCTTCCTAATAACTAATAACATTGAACTTCTTTACATACTTTTATTTAACATGTGGATATCTTCTTTGTGAAATATCTGCATGGATTATTTCTCTATTTTTTTAAGGCAGACTGTGTTTCCTCGCCAAGTGATGGGAATTTTTTATGTATTCTCTACACCATACTTTAATAGATATGTACATTGTGTATATATTTTTCCAATATAGAGATGATCTTTTTGCTTTCTTAACAGGGTATTTTGAAGAGGAAAAATTTTTATATTGATGGTGCCCACTTTATCAATTTTGCCACTGTGAAATACGTTTTTTATGTCCTATCTAAAATTTGTTTTCCAAATCTGTTCTTTCCCTACATTTTTGTCTGAGGTTTTCTAGTTTTAGGCTTTGCACTTATGCCTATAGTTCACTTTAAGTTAATTTTTATGTGTTATAAGTGATGGGTCAAGATTTCTTTTTAAGCATGTGGTTATCAAATGACTTCAATTCCAGTGTTAGGAGACCTACAGCATTGGATTAGAATCCTGGGCATTGTTTCTTACCTCTTTTGCAGGAGTAGACAAAGTTTTTGCTCTAGCCCACATCTACCATTTCCAGCAACAGTAGGTATTTTCTGGTAGCCTAGGAGAGATAGAAGTTGCTCCCACTCCCCAGAGGCTTAATGCTTTTGAGAAAAGGTAATGAACAGGGAGTCAGGCTTCTGCCTTTCCCGCTTCATGCCTGCAATGCCAAAAGAGGCTCTCACCAGTCTCTATCCTGTTCCTTATCTGTATCCTATGTACCACGTGGAGGTCAATGGAAGTGATCCAGCAAGTGGTTCTAAATCCCTTTCTTATGTGTGGCCCCCGGTGTTTCTATACTGTCACATTCACCCAAATTTGCTTCGTATATTTCAAAATTGCAAACTGAGTACATTTTAAATGTTCTTGCCACAAAAAAGAATAAGTAGGTGATGTGATGGATATGTTAATTAGTCTAATTTAATCATTCCACATCTATCAAGGAATTGCACTGTGCTCCATAAATATAGACAATTATTATTTACCAATTAAGAATAAATTTTAAAACTTCAAACCCCACTTTGTTAATGCTTGATTTGGTTCTTTCTTACTTGCTTTTATGGGGACACTATCTTCTTTTTGTGCTGTGCTAGGCTTAAAACAGTCTCTCCTCAGAGGATCCTGTCACCTGTGTGGGTGGCCCAGCTTTCTGATGATTTCAAGAAAAGTAGTATTTTTTTGTAGTTTAACTGGTATTTTCTCATTACTATGATGAAAGTCTCATTCTCTTCTGGCTTTCCATACCCTAGACAACAACAGAAGTCTCTTACCTTCACCTACAAAGGATATTTTCTATGCATATGAAATCATGAACTAACAGATTATGTTTCCTCTTTCAGTACATTAAGTTTTTCCATTTTTCCCCATCATTATTGTTGTTGATAATAGTCATGATTATTTGTTTAATTGCTCTGCTGCATAATATGTATCATTTTTCTTTGGCTGCTTTCAAAATGTTCTCTCTCTTTTGCTGTCTTTTCCTCTTTCCCTTTTTTCAACAGTTTAACTATGATGGTCACCGTTGCAGTTTATTTGTATTCATTCTGCTTGAAGTTTCCTGAGCTTCTGTATTTGTAAGTATCTATTTTTCATCAAATCTGAGTAAAGTCATTTTTCTTAATTAACAAAATGGTTCCTTTTTCTTTTTCTCTCTTTTTCTAGGATTCTAGGTTTATTAGAATGCTTGATATTATTTCCTAAGTTTCTGGTCTCTGTTTTTTTTAAAAATGCTTTCTTTTTATTCTTTAGGTCTTATAGTGTCTTTTAATCTGCCTTTTAGACCATTTCTTTTTTTTTTTCCTGATATTCTGCTAAAACTATTCAGTGATTTTTAAAATTCTAGTTACTGTAATTTTTACTTCCATGATTTCTTTCTCTGTTGATATTTGTGCATTTGAAATGGCCATTTGTAATAGCCATATTTTCCCTTAAGTTCCCAAACATATTTGTAGCTTCTCTAAAGTTATTGTTTTTTCCAACATCTGGATCATTTCAGGGACTTTGTTTTGACAGTGTTTTTTCTTCCTATTAGTCATATTTTCTTCCTTATTCACAGGTGTAGTCATTGTTTTAATGTATGGGGAAATTGCGTATTATATATTGTAAATACTGAATTCTGTTATTTTCTTCTTGTGAGTGTTGATTTTTGTTCTATCACATATTTAACTGGACTTACATCCATATACTCCCAGGGGTGGGCAGCTGCTGAAACCTTTGCTCAGATCTTACATATACCCAGCTGTAATTTTCTGCCAGATACCTTGGAATCTTGCTCATACTTGCAGTCAACCAACACTAGATAGTGTTTATATGCAGATCTTGGGGCTCCCCCCTCTATGTATCTCTTCTTTATAGAACTTCTCTTCACTTTCAGGCCATTGTGGCAGATCCAAACTCTGCTGACTTCTCAAGCCAACAATGATGACGATTCATGCTTCAGTTCTAGTTGCCCCATTTTATGTGACATGGAGAATACCTTAAGGAAAAAATAAGTTAAAAAATCATATAAATACCATGCAGTTTATACCATCTTTCAAGGGTCAAGGGCCTTCCTGTTTCAAAATCCCATCACTCTAATACACCAACTAGCTTCAATATCACCTTTTGTTATTTGTCTACATGCTAACACATTAAGATAGCATCAACAATAATGTGCATATGATTTTGCATTCAATACAAAATTCTCAAGGTATGTTTACTATTATTTTGGTTAATTAAAATAAAATTGTACTTAAATTCTAGAACTCTTAAGTGTACTAAGTCTTAAAATTAAGTTTGCAAACTTGCTACCATGCACTTACTTGGTAACACCGTACAGACAACTAACTCAGTAAGGTTTCATAACCTTAGTATATCAGCATCTCACAGCTGTGCTTGTGTAAACATGTGGTGATGACTTGCTAAGTGGCATTCATTATTGTTACATGTTTTTGTGTGTCATTGCAATAATGCCAGAGCTTAAAATAGAGCAAGAAACAAACATTAAATTTCATGTTAAATTTGACAAGAGTAGAAAGTGAAATCAGGGACATGATAGCCCAAGTTTATGGGGATAATGCCATGAAGAAAATGGCAGTGTGCAAATGAATTAAACAGTATTCTGAGAGGAGAGAAAATGTCACTGATGAAGAGAGGTCAGAATGGCCAGTGACAAGCAGAACTGATGAAAAGGATGCCTTGCAGTCTTCACAGGAAGGTCTGAAGTGTTGAGGTGATGGGGCCGGGTCTTCCTCAGAGAGGTGGCGGCCCCTGTTCTCCCTCAGCTCTTTCCCCACCTGCCTTCTCGTCTGCATCCTGATGCTGACTCCCTACCATACATCTGCTTTGAGGTTGCATGACATAAGAGCAGAGGGTGCTGCAGGGCAGGGTGGGCAGGGGAACTGGTGTTCTGGCTGGGATCACTGATAGAACCTGGTCTGATGCTCTTATGTGGCTTCCTACACTGTGAGCCGGCCTCCTCAGTGCCTGGAGCTCTCTGGACACCCAGTGAAGATTTACATCTCCAGATGTTGATGTTCCTGCCGTGGATTGTTTTCCACATCAGGTCTGTTACCTACCAACAAATGATAACTCAGCATCCAATAAAGCCTGTGTCTGTGACAGAAAGAAAGAAGGAAGGAAGGGAAGGAGGGACAGAGGGAGGGAGGGAGAGAGGGAAGAAAGAAAGAAGGAAAGAAAGAAAGAAAGAAAGAAAGAAAGAAAGAAAGAAAGAAAGAAAGAAAGAAAGAAAGAAAAAAAGAAAGAAAGGAAGGAAGGAAGGAAGAAAGGAAGGAAGGAAGAAAAAGATTGCAAAATTTTGTCAAATTGTGTGTCAAAAACCACTGGCTGACTGTTAGAAGAATAGCTGACCAAATACAAATTGATAGAGAAACAGGAAAAACTTTACTGAAAATCTTGACCTGAAAAAGATGTGTACAAAAATGGCCTCCAAGGAGTTCTTGCATCACAACAATGCAATAGCTCACACAGCACTGTCCATGAGGGAGTTTTTAGCCAGTAGACAAATAACACCCTCCCTACTCACCCAATCTAGCCCCCAGTGATTTTCTCTTTACCTGAAAATAAAGGAAATGTTGAAAGGAAGGCAGTTTGCTGACCTTCAGGACCTCAAGCACATTATGACAGTAACTCTGGTCATTCCAGAAAAAGCGTTCCAAAATTGCTTTGAAGAGTGGACTAAGTACTGGCATCAGTGCATACCTTTCCAAGGGGAGTACTTCAAAGGTGATCATGTGATATTCAGCAATGAGATATGTAGCACTTTTTTCTAGGATGAGTTTGTGAACTTAATGGTCAGATCTCATATATCATACTTGACCAATATTTTGATGTTTTTAACCAAAGCATGAGAAACGCTTTGAAAGTCAAAATATCAATTAAGCCATAAGTCATTATTATGTTAGGTTTTATTTTACTTGTTTGATGAATTATTAGGCAATGATTTAACCTTAGTTTCTGAATTTAGGTATACATACATGAATTAACCTACATAGACTTTTTTTTTTTTACATTTTAGAGGCTTAAATATTGTCTTCTATAGAGTAGAATATGCACGCAATTTTTTTTTTTTTTTTGAGTTGGAGACTCACTCCATCGCCCAGGCTGGAGGACAGTGGCATGCTCACGGCTACCCCAGCGTTGACCTGCTGTGCTCAGGCTTCAGGTCGACCTCCTTCTGCTTCAGCCTTCCAAGTAGTTGGAACTACAGGCATGGGCTACCACGCCTGGCTAATTTTTTGATTAATTGTGGAGACGAAGTCTTGCCAAGTTGCCCGGGTTGTTCTCGAACCCGTGGGCTCAGGCACTCCCCTCACCTCGGCCTCCCAAAGTGCTGGGATTACAGGATTGGGCCACCATGCCCAGCCACAAAATACTTTTTTTTGTTTTTTGTTTTGTTTTGTGTTTTGTGTTTTTGAGTTGGAGTCTCACTCTGTCACCCAGACTGGAGTGCAGTGGCCGTTCCCGGC